>NC_056741.1:1336228371-1336528371 GCF_019279795.1 Protopterus annectens
CATGAAAGAGAAGAACCTTCTTTCTAAGGGCTTGGAAGAAGATGACATCAGACCCATCACATGGAACTAAGAAAAAAAAACTTTGACATTTTGTTAACCATTTGTTGACTGGGGCACAGCACTTATGCAGGTGGTTTATTTTCAGGTTCAGTTCAGAAAAAACAAGTAAAAATTAATAGCAGCCAAAGAACTAGTTTTCAATACAGAGCAAGAACACAAGCACAATATTGACTATATAAAGACACTGTAGAAATTTCTTTAAGCTAGTTGGAGTCCATCTAAAACAAAATCCAGATAGTGAAAACATATCAACACAGTAGCTCTGTCTAACTAAGTACTAATCTAATTAGAAGATATATGCAGTTTTAATTACAGAGCTATTATCAGTTAACTTGCACTGTAGTGGCATACAGGAACACAAGGTTGGATGGTACAGGACAGGTAGAAAAATGAGTGAAGGGATGTGCCTGCTGAGAGGAAGTGCTACAGAATAGGAAGGAGAGTACAGGACACAGACAGAAGGGAAATGTGGGTTAATCTAGCATGGATGTGCTAGCGTTATGATGCAAATGTAGAGGAGGACAGAATGATTGCAATGGCATTATGGAATTAAGTAATGCTTGTGGAGAAATCATTTAAAGTAGCTCTTGCTTGTAAAAAAAAAAAAATATATATATATATATATATATATATCTTGAGCTGAGGAAAGAGATGACGTCTGTTAGATTTACAGGTAGTGATTACCAGGTATCTGATAATATTACTAAGAGGCTGTGTGGTTTCATGGCTGGGAGTAGAGGGTAAGAGAAATGACTGATCTAAGGATGCCGGACAAGGTTCTTTGAAAGAGTTAGCTGAAAAAAAAATGGAGGAATCTTGGTATAAAAACTTTATGGATTAGGCTTGGAGAAATGTGCATTTTTCACTTACTGGAAACTGTTTTGCTTTAATTAAAACCTCTTTGGGGGTGGGGGGGGGAGTAGATGGGTTCCTATTACGCGATTGAAAATCCCTTTAGGCGAATATGAAGACATTGAACCGTACTGCACTAAGTACATAAACCCCGAACGGTCAAAACCACGAATTTCGAAATGTCGATTTGTTTTGGTTGGCCTGTCTGCGGTATAGCTCCATAAGGTAAGTGTGCAATAGATAGGACTTTGGTGTTAGGATTTGGGTTAAGTGCATAGATAGGTAATGTATGTAAGAGTTAGTGTAGTGTTAGGTGTAGGTTTTTTTTTAAGTGTATGTACATGTATTATTTATTTTGTTTAGGTGTATGTCTGTAGGGGATGTGTGTGGTAGTTATGGACCTTAGGGTTAGGGAGGGGTTAAGGAGAATGCACAGATAGTTGTGTTTGTGGGGTTTAGTGTAGTGTTCGAGGTAGGGTTTTGGTGCTTTAGTTTAGGTTAGAAGGAGGGTTTGGTTCGTGTATGTATGTGGTTTACTTATTTTGTTTGGGTAGGTAGTATGTAGCGGGTGGTGGGGTTGGCCGACTATGACAGTTCGATATTTTTTTTTTTCGCGGTTTAGTGCATTCGGGATTTTTGCGGTTTGCGGTATAGGGGTCAACGTTTTGGTAATCGCGCATTGGGTTTTTCGCTTTGTTAATATAGACCCGGAGTAGATGGATTAATGTAATGAATCTACAGATTTGACTGCATATGGTTTGCAGAAGTAGGTGTTTTTTCTTTAAAACTTAGGTAATAACAGGGAGTCCCATACTCTAGCTGTGGCAGGAGAACTTCCTTTCCTATAGCTAGGCTACCTTTTGGTGACAGGAAGTGTGATATGCTTGGCCCAGAAAAGTAGTGAATTTACTTCAGATTTAGTACAAATGATGGGACTGCTCCAGCCAACTGCCAAGGTATTTGATGTATGGCATGGTTTCCATGTGATCTTTGAAGTTGCATCTTATTGCCCAGTTTTGTGGGACGATGATTTTTTAATTAATTAATTGGTTTTGATTGGACTAGGCATTTTTGAATAATTTATAAAAGGATGGTTTGTTTTAAGGAGAGTATCTGATGAAGTTGGTTTGCTTAGATGAAAATGCAATTTTGGTATAAAGCGTTTATGTGTTTTTAGCGATTTTTGTAGTGCTTTCAATAAAATATTGTTTCCGACATCCGTGGCTCCAGCAGTTTTTGGCAATTTTGTACTTTCGTGGTTTTTCAAGCCCAACAACCCAATTTCTAGTTTTGTGACTGTTTGTATACGGGTTTGGAGCCATGGAGAGGTCGGACCCTTCAGAAGGAAAAGGGGTGGATGACATTGGACAATCCAGAAAATTCATTGGACAGCTTACCGAGCTGGTAGACCTGCTGACACCATTAACCCAATCCCTAGTCGGATTGTACAACAATACTCGTGTTCACAATGCGGAAGTCCAGGAGGTAACAAGGGGACCAGGCATTCATCATGAACAACGGAAAAACACAAATGGATCGAAGGATCAGACCAACGGCTAGGGTCTTTAATGCTGTTAATACGCCCGAAATTCTTCGTGAGGATGTAAATGGTAGTGGAACTAATGCTGAAACGCGAGGGTCTATACCAGCAGGGAAAAAAAACGTTTTTTCAAGCAAAAGAGCTTCAGGTACAGTTATTCCTAATAATGAAAGTGACTTGTGTTTTAAAGAAACTAAAGACTGGTTGTCACAAAAATATTCTTTTAAGCAAACCGCTTTCAATGGACCACCTGTTGTGACTGACTCTTATAGAGTCAAACTAGACAATTTGCACAAACTTATGCTAAAATTTAAGACTTTAGAAATTGAAAATGAATATCTCAACGAGTGTGTCAATAGGGGTACTGTTCCAAAAGGACTAAGGGTTTTTAAATACCCAAATAATGTATTAGAAGGAACAGTTTTTCACAAAGAGTTAATTGAATTGTTCAATAGATGTGGTTTAGACATGTTGAGACTGATAATTAAAGAAAATAGTAGGGCACAGGTTGTCCTACAGAAGGAAATTAATGAGTTAGATCAATGTATCAAGGAAGTTCATTGGACAGCTTACCGAGCTGGTAGACCTGCTGACACCATTAACCCAATCCCTAGTCGGATTGTACAACAATACTCGTGTTCACAATGCGGAAGTCCAGGAGGTAACAAGGGGACCAGGCATTCATCATGAACAACGGAAAAACACAAATGGATCGAAGGATCAGACCAACGAAGGCGAGGGGTCTTTTAATGCTGTTAATACGCCCGAAATTCTTCGTGAGGATGTAAATGGTAGTGGAACTAATGCTGAAACGCGAGGGTCTATACCAGCAGGGAAAAAAAACGTTTTTTCAAGCAAAAGAGCTTCAGGTACAGTTATTCCTAATAATGAAAGTGACTTGTGTTTTAAAGAAACTAAAGACTGGTTGTCACAAAAATATTCTTTTAAGCAAACCGCTTTCAATGGACCACCTGTTGTGACTGACTCTTATAGAGTCAAACTAGACAATTTGCACAAACTTATGCTAAAATTTAAGACTTTAGAAATTGAAAATGAATATCTCAACGAGTGTGTCAATAGGGGTACTGTTCCAAAAGGACTAAGGGTTTTTAAATACCCAAATAATGTATTAGAAGGAACAGTTTTTCACAAAGAGTTAATTGAATTGTTCAATAGATGTGGTTTAGACATGTTGAGACTGATAATTAAAGAAAATAGTAGGGCACAGGTTGTCCTACAGAAGGAAATTAATGAGTTAGATCAATGTATCAAGGAAGATTTAATTTTTACCATTCAAGATGAAAAGGATAAGTACTTTAAAATTAGGGGGGAAACCATTCAAAGAAAATGTAAAAAGTTAGAAAGGGATACAGAAGAATACAAAAAGGGCACTGTACATCCCAAACCCTGAGCTCCTTTTTTTCTTAGAAATCTTTATGGAAACAATGTTGATAGGGAAATACAAGAAAATTTCCAAGAAGATAAAAGAATACAAGAAAATGGTTTTAATGATGAAGAATTCCCCCCTCTTCGTAGATCAGAAAGATTATTGAACAAGACATGGTACCAAGAAAGAAATTTTTCTTGAAGAAGGGGGAGGGGAAATACTAGATTTGGTGGTTTCACCATCAAGACCCCCACCCAGTGACAAAACACTCAGCAATGATACTTTTTGGTCAGAGCACATAGCGGACGGTGTTAAACACACCTTTCATGATTTTAGTATTTATAATTTTAGTGATATTTGTATAGAGAAAGAACATTTTAGCCTGCTTGAAAAGGGATTCAAATTTATACCTTACAAAAAAGGAGATCTTACCCAGTCTATTTTAGATTTAAAATTATTTTTTAGAAAAATTAATTTAAATTTATTATTTACATCTGAAGGAGACACAGGGAATAAAGAACTTAAAAGAAGGGGTACATATAATCCTCCCCTCCACCCGCAACTTATTAATCTGGAAAAAAACATGGAGAAAGAACTAAGAAATAGATATGATAGGTTTGGGTTTCAACCAAACCTAAGTAAGAAGGAAACTAACATTCTACAAACTTTGAGGGACAATCACAAGGTCCGGATAATGAAACCTGATAAGGGGGGTGGGATAGTTATTATGGATAACATCATATATGAAAGAAAAATGAATTAAATTTTATTTAATGAGGAAGGGTATACCAATGTGTCTATTAACGAAATTAATATTGCGTATAATAAAATAGATATTTGTTTGAAAGACATGTTTTTTGAAGTTTTATTTGATAAGAAAACCTTTAATTTCTTAAGAGTAGACAAACCAAGAGTTCCTTCCATCTTCGAAATTCCGAAGATCCATAAAAATGAAAATTACCCCCCATTAAGGCCCATAGTTTCTGCTAATGGGTCAAAAACCCATAGTTTGGCCAAATTTGTTGATAATAAATTAAAAAACGTGTGGGTCAACAAAGAAACAATTTTAAAAGATTCATGGGACCTACTTGATATACTTAACAAAGATGTTTTATGTGACAATTTGTTATTTGTGACCATAGATATTGTTGATTTATTTTCAAGTATTCCTCACAAAGAAGGAATGGAAATGTTTGAGGACATTTTATTTCAAGATGATACATTAAGTCACAATGATAAAATTACATGTGGGGCATTAATGGATTTGGTCCTCAAAAATAATTTTTTGAATTTTTGTGGGGAATTTTACAAACAGACCAAAAGGGTTGCTATGGGGGCTGCATGTGCTCCCACTTATGCAAATTTAGTGTTGACCAAATGGGAGGAGGTGTACATTCTGGATTCCAAGTTTTGTTGTCATTGGAAATTGTACCGAAGGTTTTTGGATGACATAGTCATTCTATGGTCGGGGGGGGGTAAAACAATTTGAGGAATTCAAACTATATTTGGAAGGAACCACTAATTTTTTAAGATTTACCTTTCATGTATCTACCGAAACACTTCAATTTCTAGATTTGAAAATACACAAGAAGGAAGATAGGTTTGTATCAAAAATATTTAGAAAACCCACCTTTTGTAATTCCTTTCTTCATTTTTAAAGTGCCCATACCTATTGGTGTAAAAAGAATATCATGAAAGGGCAATATGTCCGAGGTAGCCGTATGACCACCTCTGAGGATGATTTTAACAATGAATGTAAATTATTAGATAAAATGTTTTTAGAAAGAGGATATCCCCAAGAGTTTATCAGGGGAATACAAGATGAAGTTTTTAAGGGAAGAGAAGGTAGATTTAGACCTATCTTAAGTAATAATAAATCAGATGAAATTTCTTGTGGCGTTTCCACCCCCACAATTCATGAATCTGACTTTACACATGCCTTGGTTCTTGAATACAATGCCTTTAACACTAAAGTTACAAGGAAAATTGTTGAAAGAAAATGGTCCAAATTTATTAATTTTACTGACTTGGACCAGAAAAAAATAAATAGAAATGTCAAGGTTGTGTACAAAAATTCCCGATCATTTAAAAATATGTTGGAGAGCAAAGGTCTTCAAAGGAACAAGAAGGTTAGGAAGGGTACTTATAAATGTGGACGTTGGGCACACTGTAACAATATAGTGGATAAGGAAAAAGTTTATTTGGAAAGTAGACAAAAATGGATTAAAAGTACAGACTACTATAATTGTGAAACCAAGGGGGTAGTATACATAAGTTTATGTTCATAATGTAACGCTTTTTACGTAGGAAAAACTGAAAGGGTGTTAAAAAAGAGAATATATGAACATAAATATGAAATAGCTACAGGAAAGGAGACCAATGCTCTGTATAAACATACCCTGGTTTGTAAAGATGCTAAATTTCATTTCATGGTTTTAGAGCAGGTCAAAAAGGACCTAAGGGGTAGATTATTGGAAGAAAAATTAGAATCTAGGGAACTATGGTGGCAGATTTCCCTTAATTCAACAAACTTCCCAGGTTTAAATGAATTTATTTCTATTGTGCCTCTCTTAAAATTGAAAGCAGGGATATTCTAAGATAATAGATGCAATTTTTATTTTTACCAGCAGATGGCAGGACATATATATATATATATATATATATATATATATATATATATATATATATATATATACACAAATGGTTCTTTCTTTTTAAAGCAACTTTTAAACATTAAAAATGGATTTTTGTTAAACTTATTTATATGTTTTATATGTTTTTCACATATTTACATAAAATGTTTTAAAATGTTTTTTTAATGTTGATATTGAGGTTATTTATTAGGTAAAATAAGCACAGAATTTTCAAAGTATGCATTGCTGAATGTAATAGGAAAAGAACATAATGATTTTTTTAATTAATTAATTGGTTTTGATTGGACTAGGCATTTTTGAATAATTTATAAAAGGATGGTTTGTTTTAAGTAGAGTATCCGATGAAGTCTGTTTGCTTAGACGAAAATGCAATTTTGGTATAAAGCGTTTATATGTTTTTAGCGTTTTTTTGTAGTGCTTTGAATAAAATATTGTTTCCGACAACCGTGGCTCCAGCAGTTTTTGGCAATTTTGTACTTTCGAGGTTTTATCTTGTACAGAAGTTCATACTTTGTCTGCTATGACATTACTGTGTGAAAGCCACAGTGATAGTGCATTTTAGTCACTTTCAAGTTGCTTTTGCTGGTGGAATGGGAGGGTGGATTCTGTAAATTACCATATCATCTGTGTACACAAGGACTGGGGTCTGAGGTAGGTGAGCTAAGAGGAAGTTAATGAATACTGAGAATAATATGCATTGTATATAGGAGACACTAAATTCATTTTTCCACAGCTTTATTCTTTTCTTCCATTTCCAGAACTTTTCTGACAAAGGACAGAAAGGGTTTCAACCAGGGCAGCAACTAGAATTCAGCCCTAATACCTAGGGAAAGTTAGGTCTATAACCGGGCAAGTTTATGTAACACAGTGGAAAAGGCTACTGCATTAAAGGTAGGATCCACAGAGTAACAACCACAATTAATAACATGAAACCTTAACGTGTCTGCATTCAAAATCTACTTAATCATTGCTCTCCAAATTATTTTCTAAACCTAATACTTGTGCTTGGTTAATGATCTCACACTGGTACATTACAAAACAGGCCTAACAGAGTCTGATGATTAAAAGCACATCTGTACACATCCATCTTCTAAAAAATAAAAAAGGTTTTTGGAAAGAGCATCATGGGGGACATTTGCTTTGAATCCTCCTGAACAGACAACTCCCTGCCTCACTGCAGGATTTTCTCAACTAGACAAACAAACTGGTTCTTTTATTATTTTCAGCCATGAAGCTGAAGGTGAGATTGCAAATACAATCAAACAATTTATTTTAATATTTAGCTAAATGTAAACATTGTCAACATGTACTTAATGGAAAGAAAGTATTGTTGTGTAAGTAAACTTACCATAACAGTAGGTGTTTGAATGATCACTGCTGAGGTAGTTTTAGCTAAATGGGGTTATATCCTGTTAAGGATACAACAGCCAGCCATCTTCCAAAGCTTCAGGGCCACTTTCATGCACCCAAACTGGTCAGTCAGCTTGAGCTGAGCTGACTAAAAAGACAGATTTAGGCACCAAGCCCTTCAGAGCTTTCACAACAACACAGACGGAGGCTAAGCCCCTGCAAAATGGTCCTAGAAAAGTCTGATCTAGACCTAGAGAAGGAATATGCTTATAGTGCTTTGTAAAAGTACGTACAGAGGACCAGGTTCATGTTTCTAGAATACTTCCAGAATTCAACCCTTTCCAAAAATCCATAGATGGAGCTAAGGTCCTAGTAGAGTGGGCCTCGACCCTGCCTGGAATAGTTTTTTATTGTGGTGAGTATGACAAAAGGTAAAAGCCTTAAGACAATCATTTAGAACTGGTCTGTTCTGACTTAATTTGTTCCTTCTTACCTGCAAAAGAAGGAATGAACAATTCATTTGAAGATGTGAAAGATTTAATTATGTTGAGATAGTACCCAAGTGGTCTCTGGACATCCAAGGTAAGGAATATTCTTTCTCCCTTAATTTTTCATTAAGGAAAGAAGACAAGGAGATGGACAGTTTAGCCTAAAGAAAACTTGGTTACCACTTTAGGCATAAAAGAAGGATTAGTTCTCAAAGAAACTGCTTCTGTGGAAAATGAGATATGGCTGACTCACCATAAAAGCTTGCAACTCAGGTACCCTTCTTGCAGAGGGTCAGAGCAATCAATAAAACTGTTTTCCATGTTAAGAATCTCCAAAATCACCCAAGTTGGCTGGTTCAAATGGAGCAAGTTTTTGCTTCTATAACACAAAATTAAGATTCCCAAGGAGAGGGCACCAGTTTCCTTGGAGGCCTCTTATGCAAAACCCCTTTCAAAACTATTTTGACAGAACAATGCATAGAAAGAAGAGTAACCAAGGGCAGATATGCTGAAATGGCAAATGAATGAACCTTGATGTAGGAGTAAGAAAGGCCACTTGATATTGTAAAAACAGAGAACCAGCCCTGAATGGGTACTGGTCATTTTGTGGGCACCAACTAGAAAACCTTTTCCAGTTAATGTATGATTTTCTAGCAGCAGGCTTTCTTGCTTCCATTAGTACCTGGTGCATGTCCTACGTAAACAGGTGCCTAAAGGGAATTAAGACCCTATCATCCAGACAGTCAACTGAACTTAACTGGTGTCAGGGTGTACCAAACACCCTTGATCTTGTGTGAGTAGAGCCACTTTGTGAGGAAGCTTGTGGTAATTGCCACTAGCCATTTCCAAAACAAGGGAGAACCACTGCTGCCTGTTCAAGAAAGGAGTCACCACAATGAACCTGGGAGATTCCTTTTGAATCTTCATAAGTATCCTAAATATCAGTGAAAAGGGTGGAAAGTATACAGGAATATTCCTGTACAAGGAAAAGAAAAAGCATCCGTCTTCCAGACCTTCTTGCATGGAGTCCTGGAGCAGAAACTTACCAACTGATTGTTTGAAGAGGAAGCAAATAAGGTCTACCCAATAAATTCCCAACAGATAGAGCAAACCTTGGAAGACCCCCTGATCTAGTTCCATTCATGAGGGACTCCTTCTCCTGCTCAGCTTGTCTACCAAACAATTGTGCTCTGACAGAATGTAAGATGCTGTTATGAGTGAGATAGGGCTGTGAAGCTATATCCAAAGCTACCATGGGCTAGCCTTCAAAGGGAGTATGACCTGGTTCCCCCCCTTGCTTGTTGATCTACCAGATGACTGTGTATTATCTGTAACAACCTGGTGAGGTCCCAAGGACTAAAGGTGATTCAGATAGTTGAGTGCCTTAATCAGGGCAAACATCTCTTCAATATTTATGTGCTTGTGTCTTGTCCTTGGTGTCCCACACACCCTGCACTTTTATCTCTCTTGAAACTGCTCCCCAAGCAAAGCCCAAGGCATCTATTGCGGCTGCCTGTTTTGGAACAGGGAGGAAGAAGGGGAGACCTGTATTTAAGGATACTTGCTGTCTCCACAAAGTGATTTCTCTTCTGACAAACCCTGGCACTAGGATTTGAAAAGGCAAAGGAACTTAGTGCTGAGACCCAACAGAGTTCAGATACCATGGTATCTTTCTTATGTGAGTCTTGCTAGGGCTAACATGAGAATCATAGAAACCATGAGACCTAAAATCCTGAGGTATTCTTTCACAGTAACCCAAGTTTGAGAGGAAAACCTTATAAATAGATCTGGATTTATTTTTTTCTTGTGCAAGAAAAGCTGTTTGAACTGAGGTGTCTAGCTGACACACAGGCAATACAATCCTGCACAAAGGAGTCAAAAAAGACTTTCAATATTCTCTTGGAATCCAGCTTGTACAAGAGATCTCTCACCCAAGTGAGAGGTTCCTGACGCTTTGAAAAAGACTCTGCAAAGATAAGCAAGTCATCTAAAAATTGAAAAATGTGGATACCCTGTAGACTGCAATGAGTTATCACTGGAGCTAGACACTTTCTGAACACTATTGGTGCAGTGAATAATACAAAGAGTAATTCAGAGAACTGTTAAATGTGGTCCAGACGCACAAAACCTAAATATACGGTTGAAGTATGGATGAACTGAGATCTGATAAACATCTTTTAACTCTAGTGTTACCCGGAAAGTTGAATAAGGAAGAAGTAACAGGTTGTGAAGTGACACACTTTTGAACTTGGGCACTATCATACACAGGTTTAGGAAAGAAAGTTCCAGAACTGGTCACCAAACATTTTCTTTCACTGGCATTAAAAATATACTTTAATAAAAATCTTTCCCCACCTGGGTAGAAGTAACTTGTTCTATGACTCCTTAAGACAGCATGTGATGAAACATAGGTGGGAATAAGAGTCTGGTATGGCGGATGAAGGGATTAACCCCTGGAAAGGAGGAATTTACACTAACCATCTGTAAACTTGGTAAATGATCTTCAGAATTTGTCTGAAAGCATCTCTTCCCAAAGAGAAAAGTGGAGATTCAGACTTTCTGGATGGGAAATGGGGGTAATAGGGTCCCTTAAATAGTCATTCTGACTTGTTTCATAGTTTCATAGTTTAGTACTAGGCTATCTGCCCTGGGGCATTTGTAAGCCTAGCCATAGTGATGTGGCTTTCGCCACCCCATGAAATGGTACAAAAATGTACAGAATAGATTCAGAATACTGTGCCTCTGTCTAGTAGTGACACAGTGAAGGTCCCCTTATATAATGGAATTAGTTTACTGTGCCCCTGTCTTGTAGTGACACAGAGGTGACCCCTGGGATAAACTTACGATCTCCCATCCACTCATCAAGATTTCTCTTGAAGATAGTCCGTGAGGGGCTCTGCCTAACATGAACTGGGATTCTGTTCCAGAGCATGGGAAGCCTCTGGGTTACGAATCTATCCCTCCAGCATGTCCTATTCATACTTGTGCCGAGGTTTAAGTCTTTAGCTTTTGTGGTTCTGATGGATTTGGATTTTTTGAGGTGGAGCATGTCCATCAGTTCCTGATTGGACATGGCCTTGTACGTCAGGCACAGATCACCGCTGAGCAGGCGGTATGCTACTGAATAGAGCTGGAGTTTCTTTAGTCTGGCAGAATAAGACATATGTTGGAGACCCTTGATCCTCTTGGTGAGGTACTTTTGTGGTCTCTCCAGCTGCTGCAAGTGCCGGGTGAGGTACATACCAAATGGGGCATTGTACTCAATCATGGGTCTGATGAGGGAGGAGTATAGGGGTACAATGACATCCTTGGATCTGGATGTGAATCCCTTCATGATAAGGTGTGCAAGGTAGAATGTCTTTCTAACCACTTTGGTAACGTGGGTGTCAAATGAGAGGTCATTGTCGACTTGGGTCCCTAGGTCTCGGACTTCTTTTTGCGTACTCAGTGGGTTACTGTCTATGTGATAATTTGTGGGTACTTTGTTTTTCCCAAAGGGGATGACTATACATTTTTTGGCATTTAGTTTAAGGCCATGACTCCGGCACCAGTTGTCCGTTTCTGTGAGGCCTTTTTGTAGGATGTGTGTGTCAGCTGGTGTATCGACTATGGCGCCTAGTTTGCAGTCATCTGCGAACTTTGTCAGCCACAACCCTCCCATGTTTGCTTTAACATCTGAGAAATAAATGCCAAACAAGAGGGGTCCCAGGACAGATCCCTGTGGGACACCACTTGTGACTGGCTTTGAGTCTGACATGGCTCCAGCGATTTTGACTTTATGGGTACTGTCCTTTAGCCAGTTTGCAACCCATCTAGTGACATAAGGATTTACATTTAAGCTGTTGAGCTTATCCATGAAGCCTGAGTGGGGTATTGTGTCGAAGGCCTTAGCCAAGTCCAGGTAGGCTTTTTGGACTGCTTTGCCCTCATCAATGGCTCTAGTGACTGTTTCAAAAAAGTCAACCAGGTTCAAAAGGCAGGATCTGCCCTTTACAAAGCCGAACTGTTGGGCTATCCTTGGTTTTGGAAGGTTCCAGAATTCTTTCTGGAATGTTCTTGTCATCTCTTCTTACACATCTGTTTACCTGTACTGCATTTTGCTGCTAAAACTGGATGAGGGGTAAGAGAATCCCTTAGATATTTGATCAATGCTACAGTGGAAGAGTGAAAAAGCAAACCTCCTCAAAACAGTACCAGTGGACATAGCCTTAGAAGTATCAACAGTCATGTACACACCGCAAACGAGTAGTGACTTGTGCAACAGAATAAGCTAAATTACTTGAAGCAAATTTTCCTCACAGGAAAAAATTACAGACAAAACATTCCTCAAACTTTTGCAATTAGAACAAATTTTTAACATCTGAGCATGACAATTCAAAATTTTGAAAATCAAAGATGCAGTAGCATAAACATTTTCCCATACTTATCTTCTATCTATCCATAACAGCATGACTGGAATTAGTGTTTAGCAGCAGAAATATTAACTAAAGCTACAGCTGCTAGATCAGGATTGGGAAGAGTATATAAAAACTTAGGGCTGAGGAACTTTACACACATCCTGCCTTTTTAGGGGCATATAACTGACTGTCAGGAAAACTGCAGGCAGTAACATACACATCCCTCAAAGCTGACAGACCTGGAAGAATGGATGTTGGTTATGGAGATTCCTTCTGTAACAGCTCACAGTATTTTCTTAGGGACTGTGAAACCTCAGTGTTGTCCCACTGAAAACACTGGCACAATCTAGAGATATCAGAGAAAGAGAGACCCCCACCAAGAAATGTCAGTAAACAGAGCCCACCTCTGAGTCTGAATCAGAAATCTGAGAGGAGAAAACCCTGCATCTGTCACTTCATCCTCTTGTCCAGATTAAGAATCTTGAATCGTGTCAGGAAAGGAGGTATCCCTCTTTATTTTACCAGAAACTACTTTACAGGAATGAACAGCTTGAATTAATAAACCATTAGCCAAACCAACACACTACTCCAGTTTAAGGAAATCTGAGGAAAAGTAGATACATGTTCAGTTTTTGGTATCTTTTTAACAGGAAAAATGAACCGACAAATGGTATTAAATGTCAACAGCAGCTACCCAGGGATGGGCACAACATTCTGACCTCCCTGGACTACATGAAAAGAGACATGGAAGAGCTCTCCAATCTTGTAGCCCAGGCAGGTATGACCCTATCCCCGAGTACCATCCTGCCATCACCCAGAATGATACCAGAGTATGACAAAATTATTGACTTCAACAACTGGTTAAGCTTCTGGTGTCATTCTAAGGGGATCCAGTATCTGTCTGTCTGGGATGACATGATCGACAGACCACGATGCTTTGCCAGAGATGGCCTGCACCTGTCACCCTTGGGATTCTAGATACTGGCTAAGGCTCTTGCCACCCTTATAGTGCCTTTTTTAGGCAAGGTTCAAATGACAAATTCACCACCGTAACAGGTACAAGCAAGCAAAATCTGAGGGTAATGCTATTCAATGCTAGAAGTCTAAACCTCAAAATGCATTCACTCGAGGCATTCCTTAAAATGGAGAACATCGACATCTGTGCAGTAACAGAGACCTGGTTCAAGGCTCCAGAGAGCACCCCTGCATTACCAGACTATAATTCATACCACACCTTTCAGCCACCTAACCTGGACCGAAACACTAAAGGTGGAGGCATGTCCATATTCATTAAGGATATCCACACTTCCAGGCTAGTTGCTCAGCATAATGCATCCAGGATTATCCAGGTGCAACTAACTCTGGGCAAGACCACAATCCAAATTGTAACTTGCTACAGATCCCCCACCATGCCCCAGGATTCCCACTCCTCATTTCTTGATACACTGGAAAATATTAGGGTACAACCTAATATTAGGGTAGATTTCAACTACCCCACCATTAACTGGGAAAACTACTCATGTACCAACTCTTTTGCTCAACGTTTTCTGGAAGTCATAAATTCCAACACCTTGGATCAACTTATCCACACCCCCACCAGGAGTAGCAATATCCTAGACCTGGTCATTACCAACATGGGCGACCGGTGTTCCACACCAGATGTCAATTCCTCATTGGTCAGATCCGACCACAAGCTAATCAGCCTAGACATCCACATCCTGCCCCCATTAGGGAAACCACAGTAAAAAAAATTCTCCAAAGCCAACTTCACGGTTCTTAAGACAGAAGTGGCAAACTTCATAACACCCATGCAGATGGACAATAGAGGTACGACTGCTGAATCCTACACAAATGCACTTTATATGCACTTACACAACTGCATGGACCGTATTATCCCTAACGGAACCAAGATGCTATCCTCCAAAAAAAGAACCCAATCTGGTGGTCCCCTGCCATAAACAAACACTACAACAGAAGACAGAAACTGTTGCAAAAGAGTAAAATCCCATGACTGGAAGAACTCCCTGGTCAGCCTCAGTAAGAAGCTGAGATCCCTCATAAAATCCTCCAAATCTAGTTATGAAAACAAAATCGCCACTGATTCTAAAGACAACCACAAAGCATTCTATAGCTATGTCAAGAATTCCAATGGCAACACTCAACTCTGCTATGAGTTACAGTACAATGGCACTAAATATACAGAACCAACTGATATTGCCAACATCCTGGCAGATAGGTTCAGTGCGAACTTTACCCCTCCCTCACCCCCTAAAGGGCCCATCTCTATACAGGAAGAATGCAAAGTTCCTGTAATCATGGCTGCACAGGTTAAAAAAACACACTCTCCAAAGCCAAGAACACAGCATCCATAGGACCTGACAACATCCCAGGCTGCGTTCTACATGAACTGCAGAATGAACTGGCACCCCCACCTAAGCACCATGTTCAATCATAGCCTCACCTCAGTCTTTGTGCCCACTGAATGGCACACAGCGACAGTTATCCCACTCCACAAAGGGGGAGCCATCACAGACTCCAGGAACTACCGTCCCATTAGCCTAATGAGCCTGGTCTGCAAGGCCATGGAACGTATCATCATGGAACTTATAAACAAACACATTGGTAATCTCCAAACTCTGGACTCCACCCAGTTTGGGTTTGTAATAGGCAGATCATGTCTCCTAAACCTGACTGACTTCTTTGAAGCAGTCACCAAAGCCGTAGACGAGGGTAAGGTGGTTCACACAGCCTATTTAGATCTCGTCAAGGTTTTTGACACCATCCCCCACTCTGGAATTATAGACAAACTCACTAAACTTGGTATAAATCCCTATGTCACAAGATGGGTTGCCAACTGGCTCACTGAAAAAACCCACACTGTGAAAGTAGCAGACTCCAAATATGACTTGAAACCAGTGACAAGTGGAGTACCACAGGGGTCAGTCCTGGGTTGTCTCCTGTTTGGCATCTACTTTTCTGAAGTACAGGCTAACACAGAAGGTCATTGGCTAACTAAGTTCACAGATGACTGACAACTAGGAGCCATAACTGAAACTCCTAACGATGTGGACATACTACAAAATGGCCTCACTGAGACAGACGCCTGGTGTCAAAGCCATGGCCTCAAGCTCAATGCAAAAAAGTGCAGTGTCATCCCCTTTGGTAAAAACTCTGTACCGATGAGCTACCACATAGGTGGTAGTCTACTTAACACCGAAAGTGTGATAAGAGACCTTGGGACACAGATGGACAGTAGTCTCTCCTTTGATAATCACATTGCCACAGTAGTCAAGAAATCCTTCTACATGGCACACTCATCAGAAAAGGTTTCTCATCCAGGAAAAAAAAGAAGTCATTATTCCCCTCTACTCGTCACTCATTAGACCCATTTGGATAACTTCAGACATGATGTTCAAGCGTTCAAATCCAAGATGAAAATTAGAAATAGCAGCCAATTGAACCTGAACTGTTGCTGCTGCAGCTCCTTTGTTAAAAATCATAGTCAAGAACTCTAAGATGTAGGCCATAGGGGCTTGGTAAGGATCAATATTATTTTTACAGGCCCATATAGAAAATTGTTTCCATTTGCCAAGATACAGCTTCCTAGCAGAAGATTTATGAGAAGACAAGAGGATCTGTTTTGTCTCATTGGAAAGGTTATGGAACCTGGCTATGAAGGGAACTGGAGCAGCCAAGCTATCAGTTTCAGGGACTGCAGAGGGATGAAGATCCCCCGACGGGTGTGTCAGAAGGTCTGGAACTGGGTCCAGAATCCAACGATCCTCCAAAAGATGAAGTCAAAGGAAGGGGAACCAAATCTGATGAGGCCAATGAGGGGCTATTAGAATGATGGTCCTTCCAAGGGTTTTTGCTTTCTGTAGAAACTTGGGTATCAACGGGATTGGTGGAAATGCCCAGAAGAGACCCGGAGGCCAATTGTGTACGAGTGAGTCTCTTGGGGCTTCTCCCGGAGGGGGAATCAGGGCAAAGTAGCATCTGCATTTCGTGTTCATGTGATTGACGAAAAGGTTGCAGCAAGGCTGGCCCCACCTGCAGAATATCCTGTCCGCTATTTCATTCTTGAGGGACCACTCATGGGGCACCAAGATTGCCCTGCTCAGTTTGTCTGCTATCATGTTGGATCTCCCCGGATGTGCATTGCCAACAGAAAGTGCTGGGTGGAAACAGCCCACTGCCAAACTCTGAGAGCCTCGCGACAAAGAGGGTAAGACCTGGTTCCTCCTTGTTTGTTCAAATACCAGACCACCGACATGTTGTCTGTCTGAATCGCAATTGTACCCAGAGGAAGAGAGTCCTGAAAGTACTGCAATGCCAAAAGTACTGCTCTCATCTCCAGGACATTGATATGCAGATGTGTCTCTTGATCGGTCCATGTGCCTTGAGCAGTCTTTCCCTGAAAATGCCCCTCCCCACCCTATCAGGGAAGCGACCGTGGTCACTGTGACCGCTGGAGGGGGTAGCACAAAGGGTGTCCTATTGTGACATGAAGTGAGGTCAACCACCACTAAAGGTCCTTTTTGCAAGAATTTGCGATTATAGTGACTCATGGGGAGCTCTTGGTAAGACCACTGAGTGAACAACAGTCATTGTAGTATCCACATGTGCATACGAGCTAGTGGTATGGCTATAATTGTTGCTGCCATCATGTCTAATAATTTCAGAATTTCTGATGCTGGTGCTCTGTCTTTTGATATCAGAATGCTAACATGTTGACAAATAAGAGAGACTCTTTCTATTGGAAGCCTAAGTATGGTGGTGGTGGTGTCCATCTCTGCCCCGATAAAAACGATATGCTGCGATGGCGACAAGGCAGATTTTGATGAGATGATTGTAATGCCCAGATGATTGCAGAGTGACAGAGTGAACTCCATGGCCTGAATGAGTTGATGCTTGGTGGTGGCAGTAAGGAGCCAATCGTCTAGGTACGGAAACACTTGGAATCCTAGATGCCTCAGGTGAGCCGTGACCACTGCCATGCATTTGGTGAACACTCTGGGGGCTTTAATGAGACCAAAGGGCAGGGCTCAAAACTGGTAATGATTGCCTCCCAGCCAGAAGCGCAGGTGATCCCTGGATGGTCTGGCCATTTTTATGTGGTAGTACGCATCCTTGAGATCTATAGAGCACATCCAGTTGTCTTTCCCTAAGAAGGAAAGTATAGACTGAAGCGTGACCATCCAAAACAAGAAGTTATGTACTCACCATAATGTTCGATGTATGTAGTCCATCTCGTCTCACATTCTTACCCGTGGGTTCGGAGCCGAATATCGTCTCCGACTCGGCCAAACTTTTCTAGCTTGAAGTCTTCTATTGGCTGGGCTAAGCAGGTATCCCATGGTGCACTGCTCCATATCCCCAGATCTAGTATATTGCAATACTCATTCATACCCCATGCATACACAACATCCAGATAAAAAGAATAAGCTAAAGTAAGGGGAACTCTGTAGATAGAAACCTAACCTCCAGATCCTCCAGGAAGGGGGGAAGGTGGGAGGGTAAGTAAGAATGTGAGGCGAGATGAACTACATACATCGAACATTATGGTAAGTAAATAACTTCTTGATGTTATGTAGTCCTATCTCGCCTACATTCTTACCCGTGGGACAGCGTCCCTAGCACCTACATCCTGGGTGGCTCATAGGAAGATGCTCCTGAGTACTGTGGAGCCAAAGGACGACCTGCCTCTAGAAACCACATCCAATTTGTAATGAGAAACAAATGTGCGAGGAGAAGCCCAAGTAGCTGCAGCACATATATCATCCACTGACAATCTGGCTTGATAGGCTGTAGAAGTAGAAACAGCCCAAGTAGAGTGAGCCTTGACTGGAAATGGCAGATCCTTTCCTCCTGCGTGGTAGGTGAAAGAGATGCAACTAGATATCCATCTGGATAGGGTGATCTTGGAGACCGAGGACCCCATTATGTTTTCCGAAAAGGAGGCAAATAGTTGATCAGACTTCCGGATGTCTTTTGTTCGGTGCAGATAGAAACGTAACTGTCTGTGTACATCCAACTGATGAAATTTAAATTCTGCCTTGTTTGAAAAATGAGGAAAGAATACAGGCAACTCAATGGATTGATTAAGATTAGACACGGAAGCCACTTTAGGAAGGAATGAAGGGTTTGGTCCAAGAGAAACCCTGTCCTTATGGAAGATTAAGTATGGAGGTTTGATGGAGAGGGACTGAATTTCTGAGACTCTCCTTGCTGAAGTGATTGCTGTTAAGAAAGCTGTTATCCAGGTCAAGAATTTCAATTCACAGGTAGCTGCAGGCTCGAAAGGTGGTGAAGTAAGGGCTTGTAGAACAAAATTGAGATCCCAGGGCATGATCAGTTTGGAGAGAGGGGGACGGAGTAACAGAGTATCCTTCATGAAAGCCTTGCAGAGTCTATGAGCCATGAGACTAGGCTCATTAGCAACATGAAAATTAGAGATCGCTGCCAACTGAACTTTGATGGTAGCTGATGCGGAACCCTGATGGAAAAGCCTAGACAAAATCTCCAAGACTGAAGCAATTGGAGTTGTGTAAGGATCAATTCCTTGGGTATGTGCCCAAATAGAAAATCTCTTCCATTTGCTAGAATAAATCTTCCTAGTAGATGGCTTATGAGAGGAAGATAATATGTGAACCACTTCCAGTGAAAATTTATGAAGCCTAACTAACGATGGAAGTGGAGCAGCCAGGATGTCAACCGGAGGGTCATCAGGGAGGGGTGGAACTGTCCCGACATGTGTGTCAGTAAATCTGGTTGAGGTTCCAGAATCCAGGGAGTGTCCACAATGTATGGCTGAAGAAAGGGAAACCAGACTTGACAAGGCCAGTGAGGAGCAATCAGAATCATTCTGCTTCCCAAGGATTGCGCTTTCTGAATCACCTTTGACAGCAAGGGAAATGGAGGGAAAGCATAAAGCAGACTGGAGGGCTAATCGTGAACCAGAGCGTCCCTGGGTGACTTCCCCTGTGGGGGGGACCAGCGTGAAGTAGCTGCTGCATCTTGCATTGAGGGGGCTGGCAAAAAGGTCACAGCAAGGCTGACCCCATCTGCTGAAGATTCGCTCTGTGACTAGGCGATTCAGGGACCACTCGTAAGGCATCAGAATAGCTCTGCTTAGCCTGTCCGCAATCACGTTGGACTTCCCTGGAATGTGTGTTGCCACCAAAAACCGTTGGGAAGTTACTGCCCACTGCCACACTCACATGGCCTCTCTGCACAGGGGGCAAGACCTGGTTACCCCTTGCTTGTTTAAATACCACACTACTGACATGTTTTCCGAGTGTATTGCAATCGTCCCTAGAGGTAGAAAGCTCTGAAGTGCCTGCAACGCAAGTAGCACTGCTCTCATCTCTAGGACGCTGATATGCAGATGCATCTCATGCTTTTGCCACATGCCTTGGACTGTCCTGCCAAGATAATGCCCCCCCACCCCTTCTGGGAGGCGTCCGTGGTCACTGTGGCAACCGGGATGGGTGGAACAAAGGGCCTTTCCCCGTCCAAATTGTTGGTGCAATCTCGCTAGAGGGGCCAACATAATTGTTGCTGCCATGGTCCCCAGGAGTTGGAGAACCCATCTTGCCTTTACTTTCCTCAGGGGCATCAGGATGTGCATCTGTTGTTGTAAGACTCTGATCCTCTCCTGCGGTAAAAATGCTCGCATTCGAATGGTGTCTAATTCTGCGCCTATAAAGGTGACATGCTGCAAGGGCAACAAAGCAGATTTTTCCCAATTTAGTGTTATACCCAACTGTTGACATACAGTGATGGTAGCGTCCCTGGTTTGGACTAGATGATACCTGATGGGGGCAGTAAGGAGCCAGTCCAGATACTGAAACACTTGGAATCCCTGACGTCTCAAGTGAGCAGTCACCACTGCCATACACTTGGTGAACACCCTGGGGGCTGTGGTGAGATCAAAGGGCAGGGCTCGAAACTGGAAATGACTGGCTCCCAGCCAGAAGCGTAGGTGACTCCTGGATGCCTTGTCCATTTTCACATGGTAGTAAGCATCCTTGAGGTCGATGGAGCACATCAATACCTCCTCTCCCAACAATGGGAGAATCGATTGTAGTGTGACCATATGGAACTTGGACTTCTGTACATAGTTGTTCAGTTGGCTGAGATCTAATATGGGTCTCAGGTACCCTGTTCTTTTTGGCACCAAAAGGAATCTTGAGTAAGTCCCTAATCCGATTTGGTCTGAGGGGACACGCTGGATGGCTCCTTTTCCTAGCAGCTTTGAAACCTCTGAGGCTGCTTGATCCCTTTGACTGGGTGGAACATCTGGGATTTTTCTGATTGAAGGTCTGATGTAAACGGAATGAGATAACCTCTGGAAATTATCTGTAATACTCATCGGTCCTGGTTGATGCTTTTCCTGGCTTCCGGATTTAACGAAATTCGACCCCCGACTGGCTCCGGATAACCACAGCCGAGCACTCCCTCAGGAACGAGAGTAGGGAGAGCCGCAAAAGGAATCAGGTCTCCCGAATTGCGGGGGCCCCCTCTGCCTCTAGTGCAGCACCTCCCTGAATAACCTCCCCCTCCTCTGCCTCTGGAGGGGGACTCACCTTGTGCGGCAGGAAAAAAACCTCTGATTTCTTGAACCGCATCCCCCCCCCCCCCGTGCTGGGCCTTGGGGTAAGACCTAGAAGGAAGGGAAAAAAGGACCCCTACGGCAGACAGGGTCTTTCCCTCTTGCTTGCACCTGGTGAGGATGTCTTTCACTTTGGTTCCGAACAAAGAAGAACCATCAAAGGGGGCGTCAGTGAAGGAAGACTTGAAGGCCTCCACAAAGTGACACAGGCGCATCCAGGCTTGCCTTCTAAAGGCAACTCCTGAGCTTGCTGCCCTACTCGCTCCCTCGGCTCCATACGAAATGAGCCGCATGGAGGAGTTGACAATGGAATTGAGGGTAGACACCTGGGCATTAACCGTCTGGGCCACTGCCTCAGGGACGTTACCCGCAAGAGTATCTCCTAACTCCTTTAGGAGATCTCTCTGGAGCCGAGTGAAATGTAGTTCAGTGACTGTAAGGTAAAGGTTGCTGATGAGAGGGTACACTTCCCGTACCAGTCCATGGTCCTAGACTCCTTGTTAGGAGGATGGATGGAGGAAGAGGTCTCTGCTACTTCCTTCTGAGTGGCCGCCGCCACCACCATGGCATCTACAGGGACTCCTTTGGACAGAAACTCCTTGCCCTGGGAAACAGAAAGAAACTTGTTGGGATGCCTGGGTACAGGCTCCACAGAATCAGGGTTTTCCCACACCCTTTGACAGATCAAATCAAGGAGCTTATCGAAGGGTGGGGACACCCAGGAGGCAGAGGGCTGAGCACCAAAGGCCTTAAGGAATACCGACTCCTCCTCGGAAGGGGCTTTGGATGGCCAGTCACCTCTTTGTTTCAGAATCTCCAGGATATTGGAGAAGAAAACATTATCAGAGGATGACTTGGGGTACTCCTCCGATTCCTCAAGATCATTATCAGAGGTGAGGGACTCATCCTGGGAGTCTATGTGTTTCCTCTTGCACGTTTTCTTTCTAGGGGGCTCCTCAGGCACGAACTCTGAAGGGCCCTCAAAGTTGGGGACCACTCGTGGGGGTATCCCTAGGCCTTGGTGCTCTGCTGTCCATGGATAGGTGGTGATCAGAGGCTCTCACCGGAGTGGTGGGGGACAGAGTGACCGACCCGCTTGATGTAGCTGATGATCTAGCCAGCACAGCCCGCATGGCCTCGAAGGCAGGTCCCCCTGAGTCCAAGGACCGACCAGCCTCCGATACCATGACGGGAGTCGGAGTTCCCTGAGCCGAGGCACCGAGAGGGAGACTCAGAACCGAAATATGTCCCGAGATGTCCCCCTCGGGCCCGACTGAAGAATCCAGAGTCCCGAACCCCGAGGACAGAGCCAATGGGGTCGGAGCCAATGTCGGTACCGATGGAGCCAGAGGGACCATCGGAACCGGTCTAGGAACATCACACGGGGTGGAACACTCCGGCTCCAAAGACAGAGATGCGCTCGGAGGAGGAATGATCTAAGAAGGGGTCGGGATGGGCTCAGGAGCCGACTGGGCCGGAGCCGAAAACAATTTTGCCAAAACCAGTGACTGGAGGAGCCTCTAGACCACCCTATCAACATCCACATCCGAAAGGGCCCTGGAGGATTTGGAGGACAGGGAGGGAGATCAAGATCTCCTCTCAGGGGAAACTGGTCTGAGACTGGGCAATCGGCTCCAAAGAGGTTCCAATATAACTGGAGCTGATGCCGGTTCCATCAACACAGACACCTCCTGCGGCCTTGAGGACAGTGGAGCCGAGGAGGTCAATGCAATTTTTGTGATTTTCTCCGGAGGCTCCGATGAAGCTGACTGAGCCGGAGATCTCTTTTTTGACTTGGATGATTTAGACTTACCACCGGGAGAAGAATCCAATGCCTCTTTGAAAGAGGGTTTCAAGAGTCCCTTTAAGATCAGCTTATTCTTTCTCTCTTGGAGCACTCTGGGACTGAACGCATGGCAAAAACTACAGGACTCCTGCAGATGAATGGCTCCCAGGCAATAGACACAAATAGAATGCCCATCGAAGATGGAGATTTTGTACCCATATTTAGAGCACTTTTTGAAACCCGAAGGTTTGTGCTCCTTGGAATCTTTGGACATTTTTCACAACAAACACCAACAACGCAACCTAAGAAATGGTCTGACAATAGACGTTCAACACCACAAAAAACGCGGGAACCAGTTATAAATTGTAACAGTACACACACACTAGAGACACACACTGAGAGAAAAATATGTCAAAAACCTCTAACTAAAACGGTTAATGACCACAAGGTAAGGGAACAGAACCAAACCTCTAACAAACGGTTTAGTGAACAGACAGGACAAAAGGACTAGGTCCTCTAACTGAAACGGGCCTAGCCTGAGGGAACAGTTAGCGGGATACCAAAAAACAAGCACACTACAAAAACCCTAAACAACACTAAAGACAATAGCTATGAAAATAGCTTTTTGTTTATGAACAAATTTTTTCTCAAGACAAGAAAAACGTACTTAGCCACAGCCAAGAGCGAGACCACGTCCGAGCTACACGAGTGGCAAACAAGATCTGGGGATATGGAGCAGTGCACCATGGGATACCTGCTTAGCCCAACCAATAGAAGACTTCGAGCTAGAAAAGTTTGGCCGAGTCAGAGCCGATATTCGGCTCCAACCCACGGGTAAGAATGTAGGCAAGATAGGACTACATAACATCTACTCTTTCTTTACATATTAGTTCAGTCTGCTGAGGTCCAGTATGGGTCTCCAGTCCCCAGTCTTCTTTGGAAACAAAAAGAATCTTGAGTAAGTTCCGGATCCTGTCTGGTCTGCTGGGACTGGTTGGATGACTCTTTCTTAGCAACGTTTGGACCTCTATTGTTGCCTGTTCCCTGTAACTGGGTGGAACGTCCGGGATTTTTCTTATAATTGGGGGGGGGGGGTGGTGAATGGAATGAACTATCCTCTGGAAATGATACTTTCTACCCAGCTGTCTTTTGTTATTTTGAGCCAGGCGTCCGGGTACAAAGATAAGCGACCCCTCACTTGGGGCCTCCTCTCAGGAGCGCTGGTAGGGCTTCCCAGAGAAGTGATCTCTGTTGCCTTGGTGTTGCAAACCCCCTCTGCCACGAGGGCAGCGTCTTCCATTATTGTCACCTCCTCTGCCCCTGGAGGGGGGTTCACCACATGTGTCCTGAAAGGCTCCTTGGGCTTTTCGGAACCACATTTTTCCTCCCCTTTGACCTTTAGTGTAGGGTCGGGTAGAGGTGGAAAAACGGACCCCGACAGTAGACAGTCTTTCCATCCTGTTCACACCTGGTTAAGGTTTCCTTCACTTTAGGCCCGAAAAGGGACAAGCCATCAAAGGGAGTGTTCACAAAGGATGACTTGAAGGGTTCCGCGAAGGAACACAAGCGTGTCCAGGAATGTCTCCTAAGAGCAACTCCTGTATGCGTTGCTCTACTCGTTCCATCAGCTGCATAAGAGTTGACAACAGAATTTAGGGTAGGAAGCTGGGCAGCAACTTTGTTGAAAGCTCCTGCAGGTACTGTACCCTGAAGAGTATCTCCTAACTACTTAAGGAGATCTCTTTGCAACCTAGTAAAATGGGTTAAATAGTTCAGCGAACGGAGAGCAAAGGTTGCTGAACTAAACATGTGCTTCCCATATCTATCCATAATCCTGGAGTCTCTGTTAGGAGGATGGATAGACGACGAAGTCTCAGACAATTCCTTTTTGGTGGCTGCTGCCACCACCATGGCATCAACCGGAACATGTTTTGTTAAAAAGTTTTGGCAAGGGGGCAGAAATTAATTTATTAGGCCTCCTAGGGACAGGCTCCATAGTATCCGGAGTCTCCCACACCCTTTGTGAGACCAGCTGCATCAGCTCATCGAAGGCCGGAGACACCCAAGAGGTGGAGGGCAGAGACCTGAAAGCCTTCAGGAGAACTGACTCATCCTCAGTAGGGTTTTTGGACTGCCAGTCATCCCTCTGCCCAAGGATCTCAAGTATCTCAGCGAAGAAGATATCTTCAGAGAGGGACCGTGGGGACCCTTCTGACTCATCTAAATCAGTATCCAATGTTACATACTCCTGTGGGGAGTCCAGGTGTTTCCTCTTACACAATCTCTTCCTGGGAGCCTCATCAGTGGGAGCTTCTGGTGAGGTCTCGGAAGAGCAGGGGCCACCCAATGGGGCTTCCTGAGACTCTGGGTCTCTACTCTTGGTCAGGACGTGCGAGGCAGAAGCAGACACAAGCACTTTAGGGGAGGAGGAAGGCAGACCTGAGGTCGAGGATGTCCTAGGAGACATGACTCTCCTTCATGGCATCGAAAGCACCTTTGCGCCGATGCGAGGGAGCCGACGGATCTGAAGAAACCATCGGCAACCCCGGCACCGGGACAGTGAGCTCCGAGCCCGAGGTAGGAGCCGAGCTCATACGAGCCGAGGCCCCGAGAGGCAAAGTCAGAACAGACAAGTCAGTCAGACTGTCCTCCCCGGACCCAACCAGAGATTGTCAGCTCCTAGAGTCTTCGATCAGCACCAAGGATGTCAGAGTACACTGAGCCAAATACACTGCAGGAGGCGTTGGCTCCCAGGGTTCCACTAACATCAGGTCTGCCTCCTCCAGCTCCGAAGGACCAGCATGGCTCAGAGGAGGAATAGTTAGAGTCAGTGCAAAGTTCTTCAGCTCCCAAGCCATTTGGGTTGAAGCCGTTAACATTTTTGCTAACGCCAGTGCCAACAACAACTTCTGTACACTACACGATCCACGTCCAGATCAGACAGGCTTATAGATGATCGAGAGGAGTGTACCAAAGGTGGTACTGACTGGAGAAGTGGACACTCATGTGTTTCGGATACCGGTTCCAAGACTGGGGACTGGCTCCCAAAGGTAAAGACTGTCGGCTCCCATGGCAGTGGAGCCGAAGTCGAAGACTTTTTTTGATTTCTTCGAGTCCGATGTCTTGGAAGACTTTGAGGACTTGCTGGATCCAGCTTGGTCACTCAAAGCTTCCTGAAATTAAGACTTCAACAAGCCTCTATCGATGAGTTTCCTCTTTCTTTCCTGCAGGACTCTTGAGGAGGAGGAATGACAAATGGAACAACACTCTTGCAAATGCAGAGCCCCTAGACAGTAAACACAATTAACGTGGCTGTCTGCAACAGGCATCTTTTGGCCACACTTTGGGCACTTTTTGAAGCCAGACTTAGGGTGCTTATCTTGGTCAGCCATAGTAATGTCAGGAAAAATGTGTGTTACCACAAATAACTACAACAGTAATTATTCACAGAAGCCTGAAATAAAAGCAGGCTAAATTACACACGCACAGTAATACAAGTATAAATGTGATGTCACACAATAAAAAAATTTCAAGCAGACTATGCAAAAAGAAGGAGATAGCTGCTGAGAAACAACAACCTTAACTAAATTATCCAAGGTTTACAGTAAACTTGAACAGTAATAAAGTACTAAGCCTCATCTATAAAAATGCAGAAGGCTAGACAGACCACACAGCAAATGACTATAACTATCTAAGAAATAGTGACAAAAGGTCACTGAATAACACAGTGCAAGCTGAGAAACAAACAGCAACCTTATCTAATTATTGAAGGTTTACTATACCTAGCCTTAGATATAAAAATGCAGAAGGCTAGACAGACCACACCAAGAAGAGAAACAACTACTGAACTAAGCCCAAAAGAGGCCAACTAGAAATTTATTAAAGCACAGTAAATGGGAAGGGAAAAAACACTGAAAGGTTATAAGAGCTTTATCAACAATCCTAAACTATCTATTCTAACCTGCAAAAATTTTCATTACGAAAGTAATGAAAAAACAGCTTAACTGGCTCAAGCTAAATCAGAACCTCCGATATGTTGCAGCGCAAACTAGATCTGAGGTAATTCCAGATGCATCATGGGATTGGGACTTGGCCTCGAGCTATTTGAAGACCTCGAGCTTTGCAATGGGCCATATCAGAGCCGAGGGATAGGCTCCGAACCCATCAGTAAAGAATGAACGGCGAGACTGAACAACTACACATCACTTTTTTTCACAGACAAACAGTAAAAACATTGCCAACCCCCCCCAAAGGAAAAAAAAAGGTTTTTCTGTTACTTTAAAAACAACTGTTAAACTGTCAGGGAAAAAAAAAAGCACTCCTGTTTAAAAGTACAGTACAGTCTCATGATAGTCTCATTAAAACACAAACTCCTAGCTTTAAAATACTTTCTTAAAGAGAAAAGTATCAATAATAAACAAAATTATTAAATCGAAGTTTTTTTTCTTTCCCAAAGGGAACTCATCTGGCCAGCAAAGGAGCAGCACAAGCAGAAAGTCGATCCTTAAAAGCCTCAAAGAAGCAAAGGAAAGCTAAGAAGGGCTTTGCAACCAGACCTATGTTTTTATGCAACTCATCTCAAGCTTTGGAAGTCAGCTGGCTGTTGCATCTTTGGGAGGGTATAATCCATACAGCTAAGGCAACTGCAACAGTGATCAATATGTGTGACATCTACCAGGTTTCTTCAAGTGCATATTTTACCCTACTCTTCCAGTCATGTTAAATGGACCAGGTTTCAATTTGGTGATTAAAGTACACCAATGATGAACTTTTCAATCACCATAGAATGTCACTGCCTGTGTGTGCCAGCAGTCCTTAAACTTATGTGGCCCCTTCTCTTTTTCTTTTTTTCCATGGTTTAAGGACCATGGATTTAAAAAACAGAAGTAAAAATGGTGTGTGAAATAGTGAATTACAGATACAAGACCTTATTTTCTGTGGTGTTTTGACCATTTACTTTTTTCATCTAGTTGACAGCAAGAGGAAATATCAGGAAATTCAGAAAATGAAAGTCTCAGCACCTCAGCGTATTTAACCTTGTCATGGATAAGGACTCGTGAGGTCACTTAAAACAGCTCTTGTGGGGACTTCATTCCTACAATCTAAAAATAATTTGTATAAAAGCCAATGGGAAGATGGTCTCTGGCTTGAATAATTTATGTCCTCCTTCTCATCATCCATACTGGATGAATGATGAAGAGGCACTTTTTTTTTCCTTTGCAGCACACCTAATGACAAAGGTATGGTTGTTGAAAAGACCACTGAAGCCTGCTGCACCAGCTTAATATATTCTTCCACAAACCTTGTATATGCAAGGTACAGCAACCAGCAAAGAAGTCTGAGGCACATTTAACTGCCATATACCCAAACCATGAATGACAATATCTGCTTTTCTTAAGAATAAGCAAGGCTTAAACGAGTATCCGATGCAACCACCCTACCTCCTTCATTCACTTCCTGAACGTGTGCAATACAAAATAATGATAATTTATTACAGACAAGCAGACAAAACTCAAAATTTATTTACTACAAGGCAGCAAAAGGGTTTTGTCTTTACCCAGATATACTGGACCTTCAGCATCCTGGGTGAGGAAGTCTTTCTGCGATCATAAATCCTTCATCTGCAGGTTCCATTTTGAATAGCATTTTCATGATAAAGTGACCTACTTACTATCCCCTCTGAAGTGCCATGTAAAAACAATGAAGTGGTTAGGTGATCAGGAAACACAAACTACCTCCTGCACTGTGGGGAAGTTGTTCATGCATAAGCTTTCACAGAATGTGCTCAACATATTTGGCCTGGGAATCTCAATTACCACTTCCTTTTCAAATGCAGTACCTGAAGGAATCCCCAAACACTTTAAATGGTTTAACATTTTCTTCCTGCTATCTCCCTCCCCCATTTTTACAAAACTCAGAAGAAGCAAGAGACAAAAAGAAGCAGCTAGAGCTAAAGTAAGAGGAATCAGCCTTCTATGCTCAGAAAAGCAACGTAAATGCCTAGTTTGTCAAGATAAAAAGTTTAAGTAGCACAAATTAGAATTGTGGTTCTCACCCCAAAACAAAACAAATCTTTAAAGGTGATAATCGTCAGAGGGAGTGTTCCACCCATAGCAGCATTTCTTAGTAAGTGAGACATACAAAGCAGTATAAAAAAAAGAATCAAATGTCACCAAACAGTAAACTGACAGGAAAGGACAGACTCTTTAAACTACATTGTTTTTTTTTTAACTACAGAATTGACAACAGACTCAATGTTTGAGAAACAAATGTTTACTTCACCTGCAGAAAAGAAGTACATTGGGCGTGTGGCTGTTTAATCTTTGTAGCTAGGTTCCTCCTAACAATTATGTGCATGAACCTGCAACCACATATCCATAGGGAACTCTATTCACCTCTAACCACCTCAAACATTCCTGCAGCAATTATGATGCTTAGTCTGATGGGTACTACATAGTCAGAAGGAGGAACAAGCTACTACAATCTGCAGAAAAACTGACAAACCTTTTTCTTTGTGTGAACCATTCAGTATATTTCTTTCTCCCATTATGTTTTTCATAACAACCTTGTAAAGCACTTTATGGGAAACAATGCACAGGATTCCTCAAACATAAGGCAACTTTTTAAAGTATATACTAGAAAGATACTGTTTCACTAATTAAAAATCTTAAAAGGGTGAGAATTACATGTACAGAGTACAAATGGAGTGCATTGTGTTTTATTGTAAGTCACATAAATGCAAAAATACCTTCTCTCCTACTGATAAACACAATGCTGACAAGTCAAGGATGATGTAATGAATGTATCACAAGGAACATAAAACAATTTCCAAAGACTTTGCATGTGACTCTAAATAAACAGCTACTCAAAGCAGTGTTTCTTCTCAAGGGATCCCACATTATTTGCACTTCAACAATTATCCTAGAAAACAATAATGCTCCAATGACAAATGCTACAACACCTAAGAATAGGGAGCACAGACTAAAACTGCTTCTCCACAGCACCCTGTACAGCTTTTAATATTCACTTATAGGTCTCTGCAATTCATTACTTTTGTCGTACCCACATTTTAACAGCGTTTGCAATGCATCACACATAAGAACAAAACATACATATATCACCCACCTACTTTTAAAAGCAACTCATTCTACTGTCTGGTTTGTTACAATAATTAACCATTTCACAACTAATCACTTTCTGAAGAACTGTCCCTAAATAACTGTTGCGGACTGTTTTCATAGTTTATATGAAAATGCCTCGGTCTTCCAAATAGTTAAATATTTTTATTTTAATAATTTCAGACCGTTTTAATTATATAATTATCTATAAAACACCCTTAGACTGTGCTCCTACCCTTGAATTTCAATGAAAAAATCAATTTTTATGTAATTTTATGTTTCAACATGTACATAGGAAAAAACTCAAAGAAATGTGCACTTATACAATGCCTGAAACCATACCAACATTAATACACATAATTTGACCCTCACTTCAAATGACACTCGCAACTGATACAATACATTCTTAAGAAATCTACAAGACAAGACCCTCTGGGCAATCACACTTTTGTCACATACAGATTAACAGGAAAGCTGTAAGGGAAAGAAGACATCAAAATCTCAAATATGTATAGGCTGATCATTGCAAAACATGCACATTTTCATTAAACATATAAAACAAAACTAAAAATATTAATGCTTAATTGGCAGTATCTATATAGGTTACAAGTGCAGTGTTAGTACTACGGGAAAGATGAAAACCATGGCTGTGGGGGATACGAGTTCTTCCTGCAAGAGAGAGTTTATCAATATTTGAATACATTTTTCAAGTATTTTGGAGAGAGGAAATAAGGTTACTATATGTCTAAAGTTATTAATTTATATTCACTGTCCTCCTTTGTGCAGACAGATAATGTGTGACTTTTTCCAGACAGAGGGAATACAGGATTTCTGGACAGAACTATATATAAGGATCGAGACAGGACAGGGAATGCTATTGGTTGCTATTTTAAGGTACTCCATTGGACAGTCATTAGCAGAAGTAGAGAATCGTTTGAGTTTAAGAGTACTTTTATATAGGATGTGGGCACAGGTTTGAAAGTGGATGTGGTGATACATGGCTGTTGGGCAGGTTTAGGATTAGATGTTGGGAATTCTTGCTTACAGATGCTATGCTATCTATGAAACAACACAAACTGTATTGCAGTTTGGAGTGGTGAGTTATTGTGAGAGAGGTTAGGGTTGAATTTTGGCCAGGATGCAAAACTTCTTTAATGGCAGCCCAGAATTTTTTAGGGTTGTGTTTGCTATTACAGAATTTTTTTTTGTCTTCATTTATTTGCTTTATAGTAGGATTGTGAAGCATTCTGAAGTTTTCAGGTTATCGTGGTGTTTTACATTTTTACCATTCTTGCCATGCTTTTTAACTATCCTGCAATTAGATTTGCATTCTACTCTTTCTGGCTAGCCAAATTTCAGTATTTGTTTTCAGTCTCTTCATTCTAGGAGGTGCAAGACTATTTATGATATTCAGGAAAGTTATACTGAATTCATTTACACATCATCTAAGGTGAGAATTTTTAGGAAGTTCCATTCAGCAGACGATAGGGAAGTAATGAACATTTCAGGTTAAACTTGGAAAGGTTTGCATGTTGTTTTAAAGGCATGTTAAGTGCTGTGTGATGTCTGATTGTAAAGATTGGGAGCTGATCAAAGAGTCTGACACACTACCTCTGGTGCTGTATTTGCTAGGGTCTGATACTATGAGGCCTGTCATATAATCGAATGTTCAACTCCGCAAACCTCAATCTGTTGAGCAGACAAGAGCAAACGTTCACTTAAGAGAACATTTACATCAACAAATTACTAAAACAGGGAATACAATTAATTGGCAAACAGTGCGACAGTCACATACACTGCAGTATGTCAAGCCCACCAAGATTGGGGACTGCACCCCCTCAACCTACATATACCAACTCCAAGAACACATTACAGTGAGGAAATGGAACATTTCCTGATGTTGGCCAACTAATTCCATTCCCTGTTTTTGACATCCCTTAATGTGAATGTTCACTTAATTGAACATTTGTTTTTGTCAGCTCAGTGAATGGAGGTTCACCTTCAATTATATTAAATAGACCAGATTCTAGGATCTAGTCTAATATGGAATATGACGTCTTGCTATAATGCGTTAGGCTATTAATTAGTTGAGTGAAACTATAAAAGTTCATGCTAGATGTAGGGGAGTAAGAGCTTATGTTCAACTAAATGGCATTCACATCACCTAGTAATATTGTTTCTTGTGGAACTGTTATGGATATCCAATGTTTGATATCTTCTAGTATAGCTATACTGCTATCAGGAGGGATGTAAAGGACAATAATACACATCTGTTTATAATGGTTTATTTTCAGGAAAGTAATAAGCTCTGTTGGACTGAATTTTGGTACTGGTTTGCTGTAAGGGGAAATGCAGTAATTGTTGGGAAATATTAAAGCAATGTCACCACCTTTCCTCTTTTCATATGGCCTTTATGGATGATATTATAGACGGGAGGAGTAATTTTTTGAGTTGTTTATATAAAGTTTCAGTTACAGCGAGAATATCAGGCTTATGCTGGGTAATCCAGGCACATAGTTCAGCAGTTTTATTTCTTATACTTCTAATATTTATGGTAACAAAAAATACATAGGCTCTTTTATCGCTAACAAAGAAAGCATAGTAGAGAAGTATTGTAGACTATTACTGTATTCATACGAAGAAGTTCAATTCACCATCTGCATTAGAAGCAAAGAATAAACCAAACTGTTAGGCTGTGACAGTAAAGGCATACAGACCACCCTCTTCATCTACAATTTACATATTAAAAGTTTGTCATAATTTGAGATTTTATTATGAACCTTTCAGGCAGTAACATGATGTTCAGTTACTAAATGCACCTCAGACTACTATTCTACCCTCATGGATTTCAGTGCTGACCCCAACATTTTAGCCATCTGAAAGTATGGCATTTCAGCAATGTCATGTGCTTTTTAGTTCCAATCATAGAAACATTCTCTCTATATCAGCCTGTTGTTTATTTACACTGATTAATGAAAACTGATGCAGCTTTGCAAAATGGGGAATAACAAAAAAAAATGAACTACTATTTAAATAAGTGCTCTCAAAAAATATAAGTCCACCTTCACAGGCTATGTTTCACAGTCTAAATGTTTACTCAACACACACACACACACACACACACACACACACACACACACACACACACACACACAGCTTCAGTATTTCTGGTGTAATTCAACAGTACTTACAAGGTCAGTTTTGTGTTGATTCCGCAAACAGGATAAATTCTTACCATTAAACCAGGCAGGGTGTCTTACAAATCCCAACTTAATGCTGCATGGACATTCCTTCCTCCTCCCCCTTTAACCTCAACTTTCTTGGAAACTCCTTATGACTCCTTCCTCTATTCATGACCTTATAACTTCTACCGGTACGCATGACTCAAGAAAAAAGGAATCTGAAACTACCTGTTTCTCTGTTCGTTAATTACATATCTGTAATTCTTCAAGACAGTCACCAAGACCCTGGACGAGGGGTAATCTGTGCATACAGCCTACCTAGACTTAGTCAAGGCTTTTAACATTATTGACCACTCAGGTATCAGTGACAAACTCACCCAACTAGGTATCAACTCTTATATCATTAGAGGAGTCGCTAAATGGTTGACTGATAGAACCCATACAGTCAAAAATAGGTGAATTCACCTCCAACAGCAGACCTGTAACCAGTAGTGTTCCACAGGGATCAGTCCCTAGGACCTCTGCTGTTTGGAATCTATTTTTCCAAAGTACAAGCTAAAATTAAAGGTTTGTGGATGACAAAGGTTCCTGATGACTGCAAACTGGGAATGGTCAGAAAATCTCCAAATTATGTCAACATCCTACATGAGGGCCTTAAACAAATGACTGGTGCCAAAGTCATAGCCTTAAACTCAATGCAAAAAATGCATCATCACCCCTTTCAGTAAGTCTGATGTTCCTGCTAACCACCACATCAATAACAACACCCTTAGTATGTATTCAGTGGTGACAGCAACCTTCAATTGATAACTCAGAGACTCCCTATGCTGTGGAATAAAATCCCGGTCCATGTGAGGCAGAGCACCTCGCTGACTCTGTTCAAGAGAAATCTAGACCTGTGGATGGGAGATCGTAGGTTTACCCCGGGAATCATCTCTGTGTCATTGCTGGACAGAGGCACAACAAACTAATGGGCACAGTATTTTTTCATATAAGGGGTGGCGTAAGCCACAAAAATTTGGGCTAGGCTTATAAATGCCTTAGGGCAGATAGCCTAGTATAAACCTATGAACCTATGAACCATGAATCCACAGTGGTAAGAAAGGCATTCTATATTGCTCATCTCATAAGTAAGAGCATTGACTCCAGAAAAAAAGAAGTTATAAACTCTCTCTACTCTGCCCTCATCAGGCCAATAACTGAGTACAACTCCCCTTTTGGTATGTACCTTTCCAAGCACCTGCAGCAACTTGAGAGACCACAAAGGTTCCTCACAAGGAAAATTCAAGGTCTTCAGCATCTGTCCTATGTGGATCGTCTAAAATCACTGTCACTTTATTCGATTTCATACACACTACTCAGAGGCAATCTATGCCTTGCATATAAGGCAATCTTTGACACTGCTTTACTGGAAATGCTGCATACCTGCAAGTCAAATGGTACACTGGTTAATCGCTCCAAAGACCTTAAACCTGGTATGTGACATTAATAGAACCTGCTGGAGGGACAGATTTGTCTTCCAGAGGTTAACACACCTTTGGAACAGTCTCCCATTTCATGTCAAACAGAGCACTTCATTGGACCTCTTCAAAAGCAATCTGGACGATTGGATGGTTAACCATAAATTCACCCCAGGGGTTCCACCTGTGTCCCTCTTGGACAGGGGCAATTGGTGCTGATCGTGGAAATAAGGGTAGAACTTGTCTAAGCTTGTAAGGGCTCTAGGGCCATTAGCCTATTCACTTCCTATGATCCTATGTGGCTCTTATCAAATGGGATGTGCATTTATGCATCTTTCAAGTCTACAGGGACCAGAAAAGCTTGAGGGGATAGAAGAGGTAAAAAGCCTTGGAAGATCTACATTTTGGATGTTGGTGTGATTAAGATTTTTTTTCACTCTTGAAAGATCCAAGATAGGATAGGACTTCCTTTCCGGGTAGACGAAACTGCTTTGAATAAAATCCAAAGTTTTATTTTATTTCTGGTATTCTATAAGCCCCATTCCTGCATTTTTTAAGAGGGGGAGACCAAGACCTTTTTCACTTGGAACCTGAGGGGATGTCCCCAAACTTTAGTTTGTTTAGAAATTGCAGTATGCATACTTATCAGACCCACTGATTCAGAGTTATATATTCAGTTTCTCTACAAATAAAGTCAGATGTCCTCCAGATATCCTCCTATTCTTAATGGAGAAAAAGATAAACGGGGGAGAAAAGGAGCAGGTTGGGGTGTTTTGTTTTGGGGGACAGGCAGCCAGCCTGAGTCATGACCTTGGCAGCTCCTAGACTTCAACTGTGGTTTGGCTTGCCATTCTCTTTTAAAAGTGGCCTCTTTTTCCTTACCATTTTTTTTTATTCTTGTTTGGGGTAAAATAGAAGACCATGATTTAATAGCATCATTTCTGCTGGATTTTTTTGCCTGGAATTGAAAAAGTGGCTCGACTAACTGCATAGTCTTGTCTTTTCCTCTAGTGTTAGTGACAGCTTCAGCACACAGTCTTTTTCCAAGGATGTACTGAGGAGCTCCTTCACATGGCCTGACAGGGACTGTGCTTTCAGCCAGGTACGTCTCGAATTACTGAGTCTGCTGCGACTGTCCTACAAGATGCATCTACATCATCATAACAATATTTCTTGCACTGCTTGGTGGCCTGGGAAGAGAAGCTCAAGTATTTCCTGCTTCAAAATCTTTTCTGGTATCCCCTCCTCCTTGGCATCATTTCTTTCAGCAGGGTTTGCTAGCAAGTAAGCATGTTGATCTGGCAGTTTAAGGCTCTGAAAGCCAGGTTACCAAATATATACTTTTTTCCCTAAATCTCTCCAATATTCTACTCTCCCTGCTACTGGGAATGGGTTTCTTGGCTGGAAGCATATAGGATCTCTTGTTGAAATCCAGAGACACCATTGTTGGATCAGCCAAAAGGTTCTTATATGAACTTCTGGAAATCCTTGCCCCTCATGGAAAAGTTTAGGCTTCCAATGAGCAAGTGGGAGAGAATCTGGCTTCAAAGCTGCATTAACAAAAGCATTTTCAATCACAGACAATACTCTGGGTCACAACTAGTGTTCTGGGATCAAGCAGACCCATGAACATTCTGTACAAGAGTTAGGACTACGCAGACCCATGAACATTCTGTACAAGAGTTAGGACTACTAGTACTTAAACTCCCAGTGGAACTCTTCCCTTCATTTATGAATGGTGCCCCCAAAGGAGAAATCCTCTAGAGCTTAAGAGGATAAGGTGTCCTTGATGTCAGATTCACAAACAGGACCAAAAGAGAACTGGCCCACATAAAACAATTAATCTGTCTCAAGAGTCTAGAATTTCTGAAAACTCCAACAGCGGTTCCATCCTTCTTTTTTGTTGGAAAAGGCCTCTGACATATCAGGGCATGTCTACCTGGACTTTAGTAAAGACAGAAAGCCATGAGACAACAAGAAAAGTTGCTGAGAAGAAGCCTGGGAAGTGGTTGAAGCTAAATCTCTGCACAACCTAAGCAATGACAAGCTTAAAGACATTGGTTTTGTCTTTGGGGCTTTAGGCCTCAGTAGCACAGGGAGCATTCTTGGAGGCCTCAATTTGCAGACTGGTGATCAAAACCCCCATTGTGTCTCAGGAAACCTCCTTGTAAACCAATATTAAAAGCACTCTGCACACCACCTTCATAATTACAACACAGGTGTTGGAACTCTGCCTGAGGCCTCAGCTACAGTGGAAGTGTCAGTGTTTTGGTCTTGAAGAAAATGTGTGAGGCTGATGGTATGGTGGCATGCACAGTGCCTGTGCCAATGGTTTTGGGAAGAAAAGACACTGAAGACCGGAGCTTTGAAAGTGCTACATGGCATTCAGTTTCACCAAACCTAGGGGAAATCAATGATGTCTAATGGACTTGGCCCCAGAATCCCATAATTTATCTCCATGATGTTGTCTGGAATGACTGTGCTTCAGAGGTTGGTTCCTGTGTGTCTTGACAGACACTGTAATGGAACAAAAAATCAGCTATAAACACTGTTTTGGGCCACAAACTCCATAAGTTAAATAAAATAGTTATTCAGCTAGTCTCCTAATTGCCTGTGGAGTGAAGCTGGCACAATGTAGAGGGGAAAAAAGGCTGTGAGAGTAAAGTCTTTTGGAGGAATTTACTTCCCCCAGTTAACACAATTATTACTTTAAAAAAAAAAAACAAGCCTTTTGAATCTGAATCACTATAAGATACAAGAAAACTAGCACCATAACAGCAACAAGAAAAATAAATTTCCCCTGTGGGGTATTTACCTGCCTTCTGAAAGCACAGCAATTGATGGACTGATTAAGATGACAATTATACAACCACACCTGAACTCCCTGGCAAGAAAGATCTAAATATGGCATTGGCTAGTACCCTTGTTATAACACCAGTGCTGTTGCACTACATTATGAGGGAATCAAGCAGAGCCATTGTCAGAAGGTACAGGTCTGAAAGGCGGGTTGACCTTTAGGCTACCTGCAGGTGGGATATCCCACGAGGACTGAATCAGTGAACAGTATGATTAACATCAATTGATAACAGTAATATTTCATCCTGTTGCTTTCAGACACTATGCACTGTCCCATGGCCCACCCAGCCATGACAATGATCACTTCCCTCACGTAACTGTTCTTTACTTTCAACCACACCTTGTCTCCCAGACAGCTGCTTCTGGCTATCACCATATCACTGGTACAGCCATGTTATCTCCATCCTAATCATATATAATGAAAACAAAGATGGATGAATTGCACTGTAGGCAGAGTGCATTGTTATAAGTGCTCAGAGTCATCTGGTTTCCTGTCACTAAATAAATGAAACAGAAAACTACTGCAAAAGAATGAAGCAACCTCTTCTCTTAGCAGGGTCTAGTCATACAATTACATATTGATGGGTATGTATTAGGATCTGTTACTAAAGGTGCTTAGTGAACACAGTGATAGGAAATTAATTGGTTAGCCATGTCTTGTTACAATATTACAGGAGTGCAGGCAAAGAGTAATGTTAATCAATAGCACAACCGCTTGCACCCTGGTTCTGTTTCTCATTCATTTTAATGGGAAGTTGTACAGCAAGTATTTGGACAGCAGAATTACTGAACTAGTCAAATAATTTTTGGAGTGACCCGGACAAGAGAAAATTATGAAAAGAAATGCTACATCGATGTTAACTTTAATGTTGAGTAATTTTGAGATCCACGGTTATTTCATTTTCCTAAGACAGTAAGTCAAACTGGGTCCTGGTGTTAGTGGGTTAATACTTACTCTGCACATTCAGACTTTTGTATAATCAAAGGATTATCAACTCTAGAATTAAGGCTTATAAACAAAACAGAATACACATTACCCCCTTATTCAGGAAATAACCAGTTGCAACCAAGAAAAAGTTTGCTTAATTTTTTATTGCTGCCACTGCAAAACATTGAAAGCTATTGGATCTGTTCTGTCACTCTTGTAAAGAAATCGCTATTCTAAGTCCAAAACTGGATATCTATAAGCTGCTTCAAACGACACAATCAAGAATGCTCCTGATATGAAATAAAGACTGGAGGCTCATCAAGGAAGTATAGTTATACTATTAATAAATAATTTTCTGTACAGATCCTCTGCTGTACAGACCTGTACAGTAAGCTACTACGATACACACATTTTCTTTCTGTATAACTATCATCAGTTCAACACTATATAAATTGCTCAACTTCCGCCTTCCGTTAAACATATCTCCTCCTGAGCATTACTCTACACATATTGCTTTAAACATTTCCATTTAGTTCTATGTAATTTGTTCCTTCCCTTTTTTATAGATCTCTCTTCCAGATCATTTCACTTTTTTACAATATTCAATACTTCAAATAAAGATGGTTTAGACTTTGACTTCCATTTTCTAATAATTGTTTTTTGCAGCCAACAGAATTGAACTTAATACTTTTCTTAGTTACAGACATTTGCTCCCTCAATATTTCTGACACACTACTTGGTAAGGAATTTTTAACATATGCTAACTCATTACACTCATCCCTGGTTACCTCTTTCTTCCCCATCACACCTCTAACATTTACTATCTATCCAAGGAAAATTCAAGTCTGTCTGGAGTAGAAAAAATATCTATCCAAACACTTCCAAACAAAAATCTTAAAACCTTATGGAATTTGTTGCATATTTTGGTGCCAGATACATTTTCCCATTGTTCCTTTGTAAATTGCTTTTACAGTGACTCTTCCTAATCTTTTCTAACCTCCTTGATTAATTCTTAATGCCATACAGCATTGTACATGCCCGCTAATCATCCTTAACAGCAGTGCCTGTTCTAGATTCAACTAAAAACCCTAGCAGACAAGGTCTTTCACTTAGGACTCCCCTATCTCCTCACTCTTTGTCTATACTGGGATATGAATCCCAGGTAGGGAAGGTAGTCTCTAACTTGCAGTCCAAACTTCTTGGCTTCATTCCACTCTATTATAGGTTCATAAGTAAGTACTAGGCTAGCTGTCCTTGTGGGCCATTTTAAGCCAGACAGTTTTTCTCTTGGTGCTCGAAATAACCTATCCCCTATTTGGTTATAGGTTGGCCTTACCCATTCAATGGTCAATAATTATATATTACCCCTAATGACAAGAACCAGCATCATACCACTGATAATCCAAGGGGACCCATGGATGGGATAAAGCATTTACCCACCACCTTTTCCTCTCTAGTTATTTACTCCCAATACCTTGGTTCCTGTTCCAGTTTTCTCTAGTAATTTCCAGCCCCAACCCCGCTAAATTCTTGTACAGATTTTCTGTTTGAGGATGTATTTTTTCTTTCTTAACCTAGAGGTGTTTTTATTAACAGCTGCCCTAAAACTGGGCAATGTTTCTAAAGGCACACCAATGAAGAAAACTAGCGTCTGCCCTTTAAGCTAACCATTATTCATACATAGCTGCAAGTCTAGACAGGGCAGCTACTCAATCTAGTCAAAAGGTCATCAAAAAAAATTAAAAAATGCTGACTTTCAGTCTAGGTGGAAACTGAGTAACAATAGAAGAGCTGTGATCTCAGTCCTCTTATAGGTTGTTAGCTTAAATTAAAAGTGCTAATTTTGTACTAGCTTTCTTCCTGGAAACAGGATTAACATGTTGCTATGTTTCCAGATATATACATGCACATATGAAAACCCAAGTTTAAAGAGCTCACTCTGCAGGTAAGTGATGTGGCCTAACCCACAAGCATGCCTGAGCCACAGAGGAGATAGCTAATTAAAGTGCTTTTTTCAGGCATACTTTACCTCGCTATGGTGACGGCAGTGAAAATTAACAAAAGCTATCAAAATATTGTGAAGCATCACTAGCTACCACTAAGGAATTGAACAGACTCAGTCTTCCAATTATCAGTTGCCAAAAAGTGCAATTCACCTTCAGGATGCAAAGCAACACTGAAGTCACAAACTGATGATCTGGATGCTCACATTGTGCACCCAAAAAAAGGTAGAACCTGGATTTTCCAGGTACACTGGGCTGGGAAGAGGGTGTTAACACTATTTTAACTTATAATCAATCGTGAATGAGGTAAAGTAAATGGAACTGTAATAAATTAATCAAAAACTGAAAGAATTACTAAAATGTGATGATGGTTTTCTTTAATCAAACAGAATTTGTTAGGAAAGCTGAATTATTTTAAACAGTATGCAGAATTGTTACATCACAGACATTTAAACACTAGCAACTCAGATCTGCTATGCACTGTAGCCAGCAGTAATCCACTTTTATGATTAACAGACAATATGGTTTGTATATGAATATCTAACACATTATACAGAAAATTCTACAGACTTTCAATTAAGATGGAGGCAGCTCAGTGGAGCTTTTAAGTTCTCCTCCACCTTGAGCCCATCTTATATTTGTAAAGCTTGTATAACTAGCTTTTCTTGCCTTAACTGAAACTGAGATTAAGCCTGTCTGAAAAAAAAGTAACTTCTGGCAATAAGATCTCACTCTCAGTAACTATGACATTTCAGAGAATTTGTTGAATTGCTGTTCCTGACAGATCTTGTAGAACTCCTACTAACATGAGGACTTCTGCTCCAAACACCACAGATATTAAATTTGAGCAGATGATGGAAATACATAAAAATAAACCATACAATAAATTTCAAAGTCACAACAGTGATTTGATGAAGTACAAGACACACTCACACTTCATTCTGATTGCATGGTAGAGGTAGATGCTGCAGCTGTGAGACTGACTCATGGAACAACCGATGTGTTGTCCAAACTAGACCTTACTGCAGGGACATAACACCATAAGACTTGACAAACAACTGATAAAAATTAACAGATAGCAGGAATAGTCCAACAACGCAAGACTATGTTGTAAAAACGAGTTTACTGATACCAACTTCTCACAAATAAAAAACATAAACACATTTAGCGCTTTCGTCAGTAATTACACTTCTTCAGAATGACATTATGCTGCCTGTTCACATCCTATATACATTCTTTCTAATTGAACAATTACATCATTTCCTTCCCCAACCACGTAGTACAGGAAATACATAGCCAATAGTAAACATGCCAGACAAAAGTGAAAAAAGTATAACAAAGAAATAAAAATGCCTTATTTACATTCTTAACAATTTCCTTTTAAATAAAGAATAATTGTTTTAATTTTTATTTTGGAATACCAAAAATCCATAAATCTATACAAAATCCACCTCTTAGACCTATTGTTGATGCTAAATCTTCTAAGACATTTACATTCGCTAAGTATGTGGACAACATGACTAAAGGACTCTTAGATAAACGGATGACTATTATTAAGGATTCATGGGATTTCCTTGATAAAGTAGATCAAAGTAAGTTTGATAGTAGGCTCATATTAGTAACTATTGATATATGTGACCTTTTTTCTGTCATACCATACGAAATTGGCTTGGATTGGTTTTATGAATTTCTTTGTAGTAATTCTTCCTTGAACCATAATACTATCTTGACCATTCGGACATGTATGGAGATTATTCTAGATAATAATTATATTACATTTGACAGACATTTATTCAAACAAAAGACAGGTGTAGCTATGGGGGCATGCTGTGCACCCATATTTGCTAACATTGTCCTAGCACAATGGGAAGATATGTATATATTTAATTCCCAATTCAGGACTTCATGGGTACTGTATGGGCGGTACCTGGATGATATTGTCCTGTTTTGGAGGGAAACTGAAGATGACCTGAATAGGTTTTTTTCTTATATCAACACCACCAGTTTTTTAAGATTTACTATGGTCAAGGATTATGACTTTGTCCGTTATTTGGACATTGCTATAAGGAAAGATTATGAAAATAAATGCTTTACATCCAAGCTTTATAGGAAACCTACACATTCTAACACATTATTACACTTTACTAGTGTGCACCCTATACACCAAAAAAAAAGCTGTAGTGAAGGGTCAATGTGTTAGACTGGCTAGGATGGTTTTGGACCTCAATGATTTCTTTGATGAATGTGACAAACTTAATGGTACGTTTCAGAGGAGAGGGTACCCTGAACCCTTTGTAACTGATATCATTCGTGAGGTGAAAACTAAAAGGATAAATGGGCATTTTAGGGCCCTTTTAGGTAATGTGGGGGAACATAAACAGGTTGGAAGTAACAATAATACACGTGCAGACATTAGTTTTACACGTGGACTAATACTTACCTATTCACATAATTTTGAGGATATAAGATATGTGGTTAATAAATACTGGAAAATTTTTGAGAACGATTCTGGGGTCCTGGAGAAATTAGGTGTAAAACCCACTATAATTTATAAGAAAAATATCTCAATTAAAGGACTCCTAGAAAAGGAGAAAATCAACAGTCAGGGAGGGGGTACTTTTAAGTGTGGTAGATGTCCTCAGTGCCCCTATATGATGAATACTGATAGATTTAAGCTGGGCAATTATGGATGGATCATTAATAAAAAGAGAATGTATTGCTATACTAAAGGGGTGGTCTACATTGCGGTATGTAAAAATTGTAAAGGTTTCTATGTAGGGAAAACAAAAAATGCCTTTAGACATAGGGTTTACCAGCATATATATGTTATAAAACAAAGAAATGTCAATAATGCTTTATATAAGCACATTAACAACAATCATAATTTTTGGTTTTATATTCTTGAACAAGTAGACTTGGGGGAGAGAGGGGGACCTGTGGATGAATACCTAGAATTTCTAGAGTTAAAGTGGCTGATAAAATTAAATGCACACTCCCCTCCTGGGTTGAATGAAAAAATGTCCTTATTACCTTTTTTAAAATTAAAACAACTATTCTTTATTTAAAAGGAAATTTTTAAGAATGTATATAAGGCATTTTTATTTCTTTGTTATATTTTTTTCACTTTTGTCTGGCACGTTTACTATTGGCTATGTATTTCCTGTACTACGTAGTTGGGGAAGGAAATGATGTAATTGTTCAATTAGAAAGAATGTATATAGGATGTGAACAGGCAGCATAATGTCATTCTGAAGAAGTGTAATTACTGACGAAAGCGCTAAATGTGTTTATGTTTTTTATTTGTGAGAAGTTGGTATCAGTAAACTTGTTTTTACAACATAGTCTTGCGTTGTTGGACTGTTCGTGCTGTTAATTTTTATCAGTTATTGTTGTTTTCGAGTTTTTGTGACTTGACAAACAACCTTAACTGGCAAGTGCAGTACTGTTCGTAAGTAACTGTTTGAGAATTAAATGTTTTATTAGTGGAAATGTGCTGTTAAGTGCAAAATTAACTGTTTCACATATGAAAAGAGCATAGCATATTACCTCCACAATACATATACTGCTTGCTCTCTCTCCACGGCCATCTTTCTCTCCCTCCATAAGGTCCTAAACTACGGCCAGTGTTGTAGAAATTGCAGTCTGCTCACCTGAAGTTTTAAATACGAGTGAAGCATACTTGTTTTCTAATATACTCACTTTAACTTGTCTCTCAACAGTTTCTGTAACATAATATTTTTTTGGGGGGAGGGGTTATGTACAGTGCCAGATTCTGGAATATTGTGAACTAATAAGAAATGATTCTTCTGGCTACTCCCTGAAATTAAGGATGTACATTCTACAGAAAATTGATCTCCTAGCCAGCTCAATTAATTAATTAGCTCACAGCTCTTTCACAGATTAATTCAAAGCAGCTAACATCTGTAGGCTTTGATGGAAAATTGTATTTTTGTATACATGGTCGTGGATAAAATTATCTTATATTTTTTACAACTATTGCTAAAACAGTTTAAGGCTGGACATTAAATATACAATTACTGCATTATTCACTTCTGTATGAATATAAAAGTTGTCTTACTTGATTTTAAAAGTTTGTGTTTAGCCATTCATGTGCAAATGACATTGCCTTTGATTGTTGGTAATGCCTCATTTGTAATAATATGACTTGCACAGAGGTGTTTAGTCTAGTATAACATAGCAAGAAATTTTTATAGCATAATATTAGCCATTTAGAAAGGTATAGCTAGTTACATGATAACAAAAGTTCTCTAAATTCACATAAGGCCACTTTTCTGCATACAGACCGTCTTTATACTTAGTGGCACACTACCCCCCTTCCCTACTACCTCACACTGGAGTTCAGCTTCTGGTGTAACAAAGATAACTAGCCAAAGGTTTTTTGGTAGACTGTGAGGATAACATGCTCCAAGAAAATTGGTGTTCCTTCTACCTGTACGTTACAAATTTGTAAGATAACTGTGTTGTCTCCTCCTGCTCTTTTCTCACTCACTCGCTCAACTCTTACCTCCTAGACCCTGTCCTGAAAAATTCCTTGATCCAGGAAACAGCCCTGCTCATCAAAATCAAGCGTCACAAACATCCTTGCAACCAAGATGAGACCAGGCAGCTGCAGTAAACATCACTGATCCAAAAAGAAGCCTTACAGGACAGGATACCTTTTCCTGGAGTATGTTATTTTTCAAGTGAAATCAATGGCTAGCCAGCAGCAGTAAAACTACTGTATGCATAAGAGTCCCAGTAAAACAAATAACTATCTTGTTGTAAAGACACACTGAAAAGCTTAGGGTATAGTCCCCTGGAATTCAGTCCAGCTTTAGACTAAAGAAAAAGAATACATAAAAATAAAAAAGCTTGCATCTTCACCTCATACATTAGCAAGTAATACACCATAAAAAACAGAAAAAAAAAGACAAACTAAAGTTTGCAACCCTTTAGCTGTTCAAACAATCTGCCCTAGAGAGAGTGGGGGAGAAGAGAAGGTGGATGAGTTTATTGAGCATATACAGTCCAATATATTTAATCTGTCATTTGATGGCATACGGAGGGGCAAAAAGTGCCCTTTCTGGATGCCGAATTGGTTATTTCCAGATCTAGTGGGTTACATACTAAAGTACATAGAAAATATAATGGAATTAATCAGTATTTAAGAGCCTCCAGTTGTCACCCCCCACATACAAATGAAGCCCTCCCCTATAGGAAAATGGTGTGGGTTAGTAGGTTATGTAATGACCCTATAGAACCTCAGCAGGAGATGCTGAGAACAAGCCTAATGTTTGAATTTAGGGGTTATAGTAGCTTGGTGATTGATAGAGCAATTACTAAGATAAAAAAGAGGGAGAGAGATAGTTATCCCAGGTGCAAAAAAGTTAGTAATATATGTGATGGGAGTCAGACTGACATTTATTTTGTATCTACTTATAGTTAATTTAGTGACATTCTAACAGATTTGGTAAAATACTACTGGCAGTACATGCAATGTAGTGGAGATTCCCAGTTATGGTTAACTGAGAAAATAGAAGTTATGTTCTTACCATAACGTTCCATGTTAGTTGTCTTCTTCTCGCCTTCTTCTTGCTGGATGGGTTCGGAGCCGACCTCGGCTCCGACTCGGCCACTCTAAAAGCTCGAGAGTTGGTTCCACCGGCTCGAGGCTCCCCTTATATCCCACAATGCTAGGCGAGAGTTGCCTCAGATCTCGTTTGTAAGCTAACCCCAGCTTATAACAGTAACAATATAACTGTAAAAACAGAATCCACCTCTAACAACAGGAAGAAAAAGGGTGACCTACATCCTGAACCAAGAAATATGCATAATAGCATATGACTAAGAAAGAGGTGGTAGAAAGAGAGGTCACGATCACAACTCCTCTAGGTCTGTCCAGGCCAGGGGGAAGGAGGGTGGGATGCAAGAAGAAGGCGAAAAGAAGACAACTAACATGGAACGTTATGGTAAGAACATAACTTCTATATGTTAAGTTGTCTATCTACTTCATTCTTGCTGGATGGGACCGCGTCCCTAGCACCTTGTCCCGGGTGGCCTAACGGAACAGACTCCTGAGAACAGTGGAACCAAAATTAGCTCTATGCCTAGAAGCTAAATCCAACTTATAATGAGAAATAAAAGTGTGAGGAGTAGCCCAAGTAGCCGCTGCACAAATGGTGTCAATAGGCAGTCTGTCTTGGAAGGCTAAAGAAGTAGCCAAAGCTCTGGTGGAATGGGCTTTAGGTTTATTAGGCAATTTTTGTTGTCTAATTTCATATACCAGGGAAATCAAAGATGTTAGCCATCTGGATAATGATACCTTTGAAACTGAGAGTCCCTTTCTGCTTTCCGCATAGGAGACAAACAGCTGATCAGATTTTCTGAATTGTTTCGTCCTATCCAAGTAGTACCTTAATTGACGATGAACATCCAGGCAGTGTAATTTTTGTTCAGACCTATTTGAATACTCTGGGAAAAAGACAGGAAGGTCAATGGTTTGATTTATATTTGATGTTGAAACCACCTTAGGCAAAAAGGACGGGTTAGTTCGTAAGGAAACTCTGTCCTTATGGAACACGAGATAAGGAGAACGACAACTGAGTGCTTGAAGTTCTGAAATTCTTCTAGCTGATGTGATAGCCACCAGAAAGAGAGTTTTCCATGATAATAATTTCAAGGAACATGAAGCTGTAGGTTCGAAAGGGGAAAGAATCAAAGAAGCAAGAACTAAATTTAGGTCCCAAGGAGAAGGAGGATTTCTTATAGGAGGTCTGAGAAGAAAAACTCCTTTCAAAAAGCTTTGCAAAGTTTGTGGGACATTAGGGCAGATTCAGAAATGCCCACATGGAAATTAGAAATAGCTGCCAATTGAACCTTAAGAGTAGATGGAGATGAACCTGCATGGAAGAGTTCAGCTAGAAAATCAAGGACTAGTTGGATGGAAGCGGTGAAAGGATCTATGTTCTTTCCTTGTGCCCAATATGAGAAGCGTTTCCACTTACTCAAATAAATCTTTCGAGTGGAAGATTTATGGGAAGCTATCAATATATCTCTAACAGAGTGAGATAATTGAGGAAGCCTGGCTACGGTTGGAACTGGAGGAACCAAGCAGTGAGGTTCAGAGAGGGGAGGGAGCGATGAAACTGACCCGACTGGTGGATCAAAAGATCTGGAACTAGGTCCAGATTCCACGGTCGCTCAAAAAGAAATCGATGTAGAAAGGGGAACCACACTTGTCGAGGCCAGTAAGGAGCAATGAGGATCAATGAGGCCTTCTGAGCGATAGCTTTCTGTATTACTTGAGAGATCAGTGGGAAAGGAGGAAATGCATACAGAAGTCCCGGGCCAAACTTGGACTAGAGCGTCCCTGCTGGGTTGGCCTGGTAAAGGGAATAGAGTGAAATATTCTCTGCACTTGCTGTTTTGGGGAGTAGCAAAAAGATCGCAGCAAGGCTGACCCCACTTGAGAAAGATTTCTCTCACTACAGAGTCTTTCAGAGACCACTCGTGAGGCATGAGTATAGCTCTGCTCAACTTGTCCGCAATGTGATTGGACTTCCCGGGGATGTGCGTTGCTATCAGAAAACGCTGAGAAGAAATCGCCCATTGCCACAGTCTGAGTGCTTCTCGACACAGGGATAAGATCTGGTTCCGCCTTGTTTGTTGATGTACCACACTACAGACATATTGTCTGTCTGGATTGCAATCGTTCCCAAGGGAAGAGAGTCTTGAAGGGCTTGCAACGCTAAAAGCACTGCTCTCATCTCCAGAACATTTATGTGCAAGTGGCATTCGTTTGGTTGCCATGTGCCCTGGACTGTCCTGCCCTGATAATGCCCCCCCCACCCGATCAGGGAGGCATCCGTTGTCAGAGTAGCAACCGGAGGAGGTGGAACAAATGGTCTTCCGACAGGAGCTGGGGAAGACATCCACCATATGAGATGCTTTTGCACGCTTGCGTGATCATAATGGTGTGAGACATTGGAAGTTCCTGGTATCACCATTGGGTAAAACGCATCCACTGCAGCATCCGCATGTGGTATCTCGCGAATGGAAGGAGACGTATGGCGCTGCCATGATTCCCAACACCTTTAGAACTAACCTGGCTTTGACTCTGTTGTTGTTGAGAAGAAGTGACACCAATTTGTGAATGTCTGATATCCTTTGGTTCGTTAGCCTTGCAGACATGTTTATAGTATCTAAATTTGCGCCTATGTAGGTAATAGTTCGACAAGGCGACAAAACAGACTTTTCGCAATTTATTGAAATACCCAGTTTTTGACAAACGCGAAAAGTATAATCTCTGGCCATCAGAAGGAGATGCTTGGTGGGAGCTGTGAGAAGCCAGTCGTCCAAATATGGAAACACCTGGAATCCTTGTCGTCTCAGGTGAGAAGCTACCACTGCCATGCATTTGGTAAACACCCGGGGGGTAGTGGTGAGACCAAAGGGCAGGGCCCTGAACTGAAAATGACTGGTTCCCAGCCTGAAGCGGAGGAATCTTCTGGAGCGTCTGTTCATTTTTATGTGATAGTACGCATCCCGAAGGTCTATAGAGCACATCCAGTTTCCTTTGCCCAAAAGGGGAAGAATGGATTGCAGCGTGACCATCCGAAATCTTGTTTTCTTGACTGATTTGTTCAAGACACTGAGATCCAAGATCGGTCTCCAGTCCCCTGTTTTCTTTGGAACTAAAAAGAACCTTGAGTAGATTCCGGATCCTTGTTGGTCTGCTGGCACTGACTGAATTGCTCTTTTGCAAGCAGTTTTGAAATTTCCAAAGCTGCTATATCCCTTTGAGCGGGTGGAACATCTGGAAGGGATTTTTTTGATTGATTTGGAAAGCGAAGAAAGGGGATAGAATAGCCTTCGGAAATGATGGACTGTACCCATTTGTCTTGAGTCAGGGATAGCCAGGCTTCTGGGTACAGTGACAATCTTCCCACGACTGCCTCCGAAGATGGGCAGTCGGGCAACACCTCAGGGATGCTGAAAGGGCTTGTCAGGAAAGGCTTCCCGATTGCCCTGGTTCTGCGGACCCCCCCTGCCCCTAGGGCGACGTCTACCATTGTTATTCCCACCTCTGCCTCTGGTAGGAAAAGCGACTCTGTGCGTCAGGCGAAGTCCCTTGAGATTGTTTACGGAACCACATCTTCCCACCCTTCTGGCCTTTGGGGTAAGGCCTAGAAGGAGTCGAAAAACTGACTCCGACGGCAGAAAGGGTCTTGCCATCAGTCTCGCACCTAGTCAGGGTTTCTTTCACTTGAGGACCAAAGAGAGATGATCCATCAAAAGGGGAGTTCGTGAAAGACGTCTTGAAAGGGTCCGCAAAATTGCATAGCCGCATCCAGGCGTGCCTACGTAAAGCTACACCTGTCCCTGCGGCTCTGCTCGCTCCAACGGCCGCATAAGAGAGGAGGCGCATGGAGGAGTTAGATATGGAATTAAGGGTAGCCAGCTGCGTGTTCATTTTATCTTGGAAACCCGCAGCTGTAGGATCCTTTAACATTTCACTCGCTTCCTTGATCAAGTCCCTTTGAAGACGAGTGAAATGACACAGGTAATTCAGCGAACGCATGGTAAATGTCGCTGAGGAGAACATCCGCTTCCCGTACCTATCCATGGACCTAGATTCCTTGTTAGGTGGATGGACAGGCACTGAAGGATCAGCCAGTTCCTTCTTTGTGGCAGCAGCTACCACCATAGCATCCACAGAAACTCCTTTTGATAAAAATTGCTTGTCTGATGGAGCTGTGATGAATTTAGAGGGTCTCCTGGGAGTGGGGTCCACTGAATCAGGAGCCGTCCATGCCTTCTTAGCAACCACCTGCATGAGGGGGTCAAGGGGGACACCCAGGAGGTGGAAGGACGAGAGCCAAATGCCTCAAGATACACAGATTCGTCCTCCGAAGGGTTGAGGGCTGGCCAATTTCCCCTCTGTTTCAGGATCTCCAGAATGTCTGCAAATGAGACATCTTCAGAAGGGGAACGGGTGGAACCCTCAGAATCATCCAGATCTGTGTCTGACGTGATAGACTCAGGTGAGTCAATGTGCTTCCTCTTGCACTTCCTCTTCCGAGGGGGCTCTTCTGCCAAATCAGGAGAGGCCTCGGAAGAGGATGAAATCCCACAGGGGCTCCTGAGGAGCTGGCTCTCTGCGGTCCGGGATGAGGGAGTGAGTCGACTTACCCTGAGGCAGCATCGAGGGAGGGGCTGACGGAGCCGACTGTGGAGTAGAGCCAGGCTCTAACACACTCCGCATGACCTCGAATGCACCCCTGTCAGGCAGAGCCAGAGGTCCCCGCTCCGAGGTGCTAAGAACCCCTCGGCACCGACAGTGATGGCTCGAGGCCGATGTGGGAGCCGAACCCACCAGCGCCGAAGCACCGAGAGGGAGAGGGGGGGTCGGACAAGGGTCCGATGCCACTCACCCCCTCGGAGCCGACGAGGGAAGTCCGGCGCCGAGATTCCTCCAAAGAAGAAAACGGAGCCGACGACGGAGCCGAAGACAATTGTCTCGGCTCCGAAGCAACCACAGTCTCGGTTCCGACACGACCCGGCTCCGAACTCAAAAGAGTCGAAGGAGGAAAGAGTTGATGGACCGGGGCAGGCACCGACTGATGAGTCGGGCTCTGAAGCATCTGGGCTAGTGCCTCGGACTTAAGTAGTCGACTCACCACTCTCTGAAGATCATGATCGGACAGCCTCGATGACCTAGAGGAATGAGACCTTTGGCTCCGTTCAGACAGCAGGGGAGATCCTGGAGCCGAATGAACGGAGCCAAGAGAAGGTGACCTAGACCTCTTTCTAGTTGTCGGCTCCGAAGGTCTTGTCGGAGCCAACACGGGTACCTCGATAACCTCGGCTCCGGCCGGAGCCGAGGAAGCCACAGAAACTGTGGACTGAGACTTATCGGCTCCAGCCGGAGCCGATAAAGGCAAAGGTTGAACAACCTGAGGTCTCGGCTCAGAAGCCGGAGCCGAAGACCTCGATGCCTTAGAGGGCTTCCCTGTTGAAACTGACAGGGAATCCTCTGGCTTCAACAAGCCTCTCAGAATCAACTTGTTTTTCATTTCCTGCAGGACCCTGGGGCTGAAGCCATGGCACACAGCACAGGAGTCCTGCAGGTGCAAAGGCCCCAGACAATAGACACAAGAAGTGTGAGCATCTGTCAGAGACATTTTCTGACAGCACGCATCACACTTCTTGAATCCGGAGACCTTTGCTTCTTTTGACATCTCCCTAACTGACAGGTGTACACAAACACACACCCAAACACACAAGTTATACCCTGTCAGCAAAAAATAATAATTTTAGTAGAAATACTAAAACTTAAGTACAAAAAATTAAAGTAAAACTACACAAACACTCCCTAGGGAAGGGAAGGCCAAAGGCCCAAAGGGAGAACAAACAGTTCTTTTAATAAAGAAACGGGAAATATTAGGGTCGGGGATAAAGTTATATGATCTACACTAATCTAGGAAGAATTTAACTTAAAAAGGGGAAAAAAGAGTAACTTTTAGAAGAAAAAGCTAACACTCACCAGGAACCGGTAGAAGCAACCAACCTCGAAGCTGTAGCGGCAAACGAGATCTGAGGTAACTCTCGCCTAGCATTGTGGGATATAAGGGGAGCCTCGAGCCGGTGGAACCAACTCTCGAGCTTTTAGAGTGGCCGAGTCGGAGCCGAGGTCGGCTCCGAACCCATCCAGCAAGAATGAAGGCGAGATAGACAACTTAACATCTTACATTTTCATTCAGGGTGGGGAAAAGTCTAAAAAACGTTTTAGTTAGGCAAATTTATTATGCCTATTGTCAATGTACACAATTTGAGATCTAACTTTGGTACTCATGTATGTAATAGATGCAAGGCTTGTAAATATATTGTGAATAGTTTCGGGAATATATCTGGTGGACGTAGATTTGCAGTGAAAAGTTTTTTAAATGTGATACCACTGGTATAAGCTATGCCCTTAAATGCCCGTGTAATAAATGTTATATTGGTCAGTCTCAAATAGCTTTTAAAGTAAGACTTCTTGAGCATATAAGAGATGTAGAAAACTTCAAAGAGACTAGTTCTGTGGCAGTTCATTTTCACCAAGCACATCAGGGTTCATCTGTGGGCTTACAAGGTACCATTCTAGAAAAAGTGGAAAGTAATAACTGTGTGTTTACTGACATTATAAGGATAAACTTTTTTTTATAAAGAAGCCTTCTGTATTCTTAAATTTGATACTCTTATACCTAATGGTATGAATTCTGAACTTAATTGGAGATTTCGCCTTTAATTATGCTTGTGATATTCTTTAATTGAATTTTTATTGAATAATTGGTAATGCTATTTATATGGAGTATTTTTTTGGGGGGGGTGTATTCTCTTTGAAGGCATTCCAGCTGAGACATCAGAGAGTTAAGAGAGTGAATAAAGTATATCTGGATGTTATTGGGTCACTGTTATTTTGGTTGTTTTTCTATTTTTATTTTATTTTGAATTGTGTATTAATCTGCCCTAGAGAGCCTGACTAACCTTCATCTACAATTTGTTACCGCTGGGAATAAACTTATCTAAATAAATATCTGTGCTGACAAACACTACCAGGCTGTACAATACTACTTCACTTCAAGTATGCTTATAATGTACACCATTTGCCTGGTTGGTCTTTCATTAACCTCACTTGAGGCTAGTCTGCTAATTGTTTTCTTAGGATTCACATCTCATTCCTGATAGGTGAATTTTGCTAAGCTTGGGTGCACTATTCCTACCCACCCCCACTATGACTAACTTTATACCCTTCCAAACTTCTCCCCACTCTCTCACCATCCAATTATTATCCATCTCATTTCCCCCCTTTAGTCAATTTGTACTTGACCACCATGTACACCTTGCACATTGCATCACATCTCACACTCTTCTCCACTCCCATTCAGACTAACACCTTCCTACACATATAGAAAGACACAATTATACAGCTGAACACTCCCCTCTAACCCCAACATCTCACTTGCATACAAATACATCAGATACACCTAAAGTCTTTGTGAACTGGAATATGATAAGCATCTTTGTGAACCAGGGTCACAAGAAAAGAGTGTGGAGGAATTACAGGAAAACAAAATTTGTAGGGTAATCACCCTGAATTTTGATATTTTCAGAAATATATTTAGAAAGGAAAGATCCAGTACAAGTCTCCAGTTGTCCCCCTCACTGGGGTATTAAAGATATTTTGGAATATTCTAGAATAAAACCACCTTCCTTGCTGGGAATAGGTAACAGGTTCTAACATTCCTTGTGAGAGAAAAAAAAAACTTCCTTGTGTCAGCATTTCAAGGAGAAGGAGAGGAAACAAATAGGTCTCATTTTCTGGATGATGATGATGATGAAGTCCTGATTCTGGAGGGTAGGATTTCCACAGCCGTTTGTAACCCTACTAGATTACTTCAAGTACCCAAAAATCTAAGGTAATGGGTCTCCAGAGAGGAAAGGATAGAGATACATTTTTCCCTAATATGCAAGGATGGCTGAGGTGAGAGAAAGAGAGACAGAGGAGGAAAGATCACAGTCATGCAGATTTATCTGTTTGGGAAGAGAGTACAGTTGTGTACCTACCATAAATGTAGATGTTCGAGTGTATTCACTGTTGCAGTCATTACACTTGGGTTATCGACCCGCAGTCGGCCCGAGTTCCAAAGTCTTGGTCCAGCGTCGGTTGCTGTCACCTCTTCCCTGACGTCAGTGTGCCAGGGGTATAAAAGTAGCAACCAACACCATTTTCTTCAGTTTTTCTTGTCCCAGATGTCAGGTGCCCCCAGATAGGAAGGCTGAAAAGATAAAAATATGCCAAAAAACCATGCATATTTTACTATAAACATTTCCTTCATCTACAAGCAAATACACCACATAGGTTGTATAGAGTTGAGAAGTACAGAAAAGTCCCAGCAAAGAAAAGGGGGATGGTGGGTGGGTAACCTGGACTTCATCAGTGAATACACTCGAACATCTACATTTATGGTAGGTACACAACTGTACTATGCTCGTGTTTCACTGTTGCAGTCATTACACTTGGGTAGAATCCCAAAGCTGAGGTTGGGTGGCTGGATCTAAATTGGATTTGGCGATGCTAACAAGCCCTGCAGAACTGCAGTGGCAAAGCCTGCTCTGGATTTGGAGTAGAGAGGGTCTTATATTTTTTTCCCCTCTGAGGTATTGTCGTAGTAGAGGATATGAAAAAATAGGAGGATCCATATTGTAATGCGCTGAAATGGCAGAGGCATGGATTTTAATGGATGAAAAAGATAGGCCTTTGTCCAACATCTCAGTTAGGTATTGCAAAATCTGAGGTATATTAGGGACAAGTGGTTCGAGCCCTTGTGCTTGGTTCCAAGCACAGCATCTCTTCCATTTTTCTGCATAAGATTTCCTAGTGCTGGGCCTCCTGGCTTCCAAAATAACATCCATAACAGCTTTAGAGAGAGGTGCAGTCTGAGTGGCTACATTATCTGCCATGCTGCCAGGTTTAAGGTTCTGAGTTGACTATGCAGAATCTGATTGTTTGTTGTGTCAGAAGATGAGGGATTTGAGGTAGAGGCCAAGGTGGACCTTGGGACAAACTCTTTAGGATTGGGTACCAGTGTTGGCATGGCCAGTCTGGTGCAATCAGGATCATTTTTGGTCTCTCTTGTTTGACTTTTAGAAGCACCTTGGTGAGAAGAGGCATTGGAGGGAAGGCATAGACTATCAGGTCTTTCCAGCTGAATGATAGAGCATCCACTTTCCATGCTTGAGGGTGATAAATCCTTGTGCAAAATTTCTGTATTTGACAATTGTGAGGGGAGGCAAAAAGATCTATGTCTGGGCGTCCCCATTTCCTTATTATCATGTTGAACACTTGTGGATTTAGCTTCCATTCGTGAGGATCCATTAGATTTCTGCTTAGTTCATCTGCCAGTGTATTTTTTGTTCCTGGCAGGAATTGTGCTTGCAGATGTACCTGGTAGGTCAATGCTGTGTTCCACAAAGTCATGGCTTGTCTGCATAGGGGGTAGGAATGTGTGCCCCCTTGCTTGTTTATGCACCACATAACTGTGGTATTGTCTGCCTTTATTAATAGTTGTACTGGATGTATTAGGTCCTTGAAGGCTGTCAGGGCATTCTGTACAGATAGCATCTCTTTTTGATTAATGTGAAGATGCATTTGTTCTTTGGGCCATGTGCCCAGAATACATTTTCCTGCCATATCTGCTCCCCAGGCATAATCCGATGCATCCGTTGTTATTGTCTGCCTGGCTGTAGGTAAGGTGATTATTGTGGTGACAGGCCTGGGACCACCATCGAAACTCCTGTTGTAGGCAGAAGAGGTGTTTCCTCATATGCAGGTTTGCATATGGAATTAGTAGAATGCAGGATGCCATGAAACCCAGGGCATGCAGAATTTTTCTTGCAGGGAGCTGGGTCTTTGTTGCCATCATTTGAAAGTAATGAGTCAGTTGCTTTTGTTTGTCTGGCATGAGATAAGCCATCTGGGCAGTTGTATTTAAGCTTGCACCCAGGAATATTATCTCTTGAGAGGGCACTCGTTTTGATTTCTTTTCGTTTAATGTGTACCCTAGGCAAAATAGCAATCTTTTTACAAATGCCAGATGCTTTAGAAGAATGTCTTTGCTCTCTGCTTGAATAAGGCAGTCGTCCAAGTAGGGATATATTTGAATTCCTTTTGTCTGCAAAATGCAATTACTGGTGCCAGGCATTTTATGAAGACCCTGGGCGCAGTAGATAAGCCAAAGGGCAGTGCAGAGAATTGGTAATGCATTGAGCCTGCTATAAATCTGAGGAATCTTCTGCACGACTGTCTGATTGGGACGTGCAGGTATGCCTCCTTGAGATCCAAAGTTACTAGCCAAGCCTCCTTGCCCAGCATGGATAGAAGCTGTTGTAGTGTTAACATTTTGAATTTTGGAACATCCAGGAAAGTATTTAGGATTGACAGGTCCAGTATTGTTTTCCAGGCTTTATCTTTTCTGGGTACTAAGAAAAGTCTTGAGTAAAATCCCTGCCCCTGTTCTTCTTGTGGAACTTTTTGAAAAGCTCCCATATCCATAAGAGCCACAATCTGTTTTTGTGCCTCTGCCCATTGGTTTTGTGGCAGGTTTGGAAGCATGTAGAAGTGGAATCTGTACCCCTGAGAAACAATATTCAGCACCCATTGGTCTTGGGTGATCATGTACCAATTTTTTAAGAAAAGTGCTAGCTTGCCCCCTAGGGGTATTGTCAACTGGTAAGAGCTTGGCATTTGCAGAAGGAAGCCATTGTGACCGTTTCTTATAAGGTTGTGATTTGTCTTCTCCTCCTTTGGGGGCTGAAGCACCCCATTGTTTAGGTCTGTAGGAGCCTTGGGGCTGAGATCTGCCTCTTGAGCATCTGTATCTGCCTCTTTGTGGCCTGTCTGACACTGGAAAGGACCAATTTTTTGAAGGCCAGTTTCAGCTAAATCTAGGTGGTTGAACCTGTATGAAATCTTTCACCATTTGCATTGACTTTGCTTTATCCTCCATTTTCTTTAACACCTCTTCTGCCTTAACACCAAACAAAGTATCATGCTGTAATGGAGCATCCAATAATTTTACTTTAACATGGTCAGGTAAACTTTGTTCTTTCAACCAAGCATGTCTTTGAATAACAGAGCCTGTAACTGCGGCTCTACAAGAAGCCTTTTATGAATCAAATCCACATTGCAGAGTATGCTTTCCCACTTGTTCAACTGCATGCAATAAATCCTGCATTTCTTTACTGTCAGGACTTTCTATATTTGTAACAGTTTTCTGCTTTAACAATGGCATGAGGTACTGCTGATATTTAAGCATGTGAAACTGACAGTTTAAAGCTCTTACAGCTAAAGTAGCAGAAGTGTAAACTTTTTTCCATCTGTCCAGAGCTCCGGAATCCCTATCTGAGGGGACAGGATTTTTGGCAGTGGAAGCCTTAACCCCTTTAGGACCCTGAGAAATTGTTTCTGAGCCTGCAGCGGGGTTTTTGTAAAGAAATTTATGAGAGTCATGGACCCTGTAGTACCTGTCTGGCTTTACTGGTGCAGGGGGTAAAGAGTCCAGAGAGAATGGATTCAGAAAAAAACATCATCTACAATATCAAGCACAGGGGGGGGAACAGCCAAGGGCCTGTGCTGAGGCAATAAAAGGAAATCTCTGAGCCTTTTCTTGGATTCTGAGTAATCCTGGCTCTCCCAATGGAAATGCTCCCTCATGGTGTGCAGGGTTTCCCCAAAAGAATAATCCTCAGGCGGTGAGGCTGAAGGAATGGACTCTTCAGCATCAGAGTCCTCATAGGGAGGGAGAGACTAGCCCTCATCAGAAGAATCAGAGGAAATGGAAACCTGATCAGAGGAATCATAATCTGTGTCTTGCCTAGGCCTTTTGTCAGGAGGGGGATGGGAGCCCCTGACTAAAGTAATAAGGTCTTCGGCCATTTTAAGCATCTGTTTCTTTGGCGTGGATGACTGTTCTGGAGAATGCTGCACTTGTTTCCTTGTCTTTAATGGTGTTTTTGACTTTGCCTTTGCTGCTGTAGAAGCCTTAATTGTAAGCTGTGAAGGTCTGAAAACACCCTCAGAAGCCGGTGCCTGCTCAGCGGCTCCGGACCCATCTGAGGGTATAGTTTCCGTAGGCCCAATACCTTGAGTTTCCACAGGCCTCGGTGTCTCCACGTGACTGTCGGTTACAGCCTGTGGCTCTGAGGTAGTGGGTGTCAGGGGCTGCGAAAGTGCCTCACTGAGAACCGGCAACTGGCCTAGAAGAGGTTTTGTCGTCAGGTTTGGACCTCGGATGCCTGTCTTTTTCCTTGTCTTTGCGTTTTTTATACATTCCGGTCGTCGGTTGTTCCGACGGCATTATATAATTAAATTTTCGTCCAAAATAATGTAAAAGCAAAATCAAACTGACGTTTAATAGTGTGTTTATTGAATCTAGCACAAAACCGACAACTAGTAACGTCGTGGTCAGGGCCTAGGCAAGGAATACAGTAAGAGTGAAAGTCCTTATGAGGTATTTGCTTCCCACAAGAAATACAATTATTAACTTTTACTGACATCGGTCTGGAGCAAGAAAAAGTTTCCCCAACGGGGTACTTAGCTTTATTGAAAACTTCGGTTTTGAAATTCAATTTTGAAAATCTCAGGAGTCGGCCGACCAGCACTTGCAAACTGCTTTACTTCGGGCACCGCGCGGCAAGAAAGACTGAAGAAAATGGCGTCGGTTGATACTTTTATACCCCTGGCGCACTGACGTCAGGGAAGAGGTGACCGCAACAGACGCCGGACCAAGTCTTTGGAACTCAAGCCGACTGCGGGTCGATAACCCAAGTGCAATGACTGCAACAGTGAAACACGATGAACATCCCCAGGATCCATTTCCCTTTTTCTAAGTTACCCTTTGCTATTTTTTCTTGTATTGTTGTTTCTCTTACTTCTGTTGTCTGGGTTTAAAAGACTTTCATGAAAAAGGTCTCAGACTGGTGGGATAGACTGTTCTCGCCATATTTTTGAACAAGGGATTAGAAAATTTAATGAAATCCCTGAATACCTACCATCACCATTCATTTTAAGACCTTAGCAGAGGAACTAAAAAAAAAACTTTGTCTGAGAGAGAATTTAGGATCTGGGCTTTTATAGTTTCACAGAGAAGCTACAATCTCAGCCAGGCATACCTTTGCATAACAGAGCCTGTCACTGCAGTTCTGGAAATCATATCAGCAGCATCATAAGAACACCTGAGGATGCATTTGGTGACCCGGAAAACTGAAGACAGCATACTGACCTGGGAAGATTTAGCTTTCAAAGGGGGTAAATTAGAAATTACCCTATTTATATCAAAGAAGATGGCAACATGGAATTTGGCCACATAAGCTTAGCAGCTTATTGTTCTAAAGGCCAAAGTAGAAGGCTTGTGCATATTTTCACCATATCTGCCAAAAGCTCTTCAGTCTTTGCCAGCAGGTTCTGAGTTGGAAAAAAATTAAATGTTTTAAAAATCTATCTAAAGTCAGGGAAACAACAGCAGGATCTTTTCTGAACAGATATTTATGAGATTCAAACACTTTACATAGCCTATTAGTTTTTCTAGAAGCAGGAGATTGCCTGTTCCTTACCTGATGTCCAGAGTTGTGTGCATCCTCTAGGGCCCCTATAACCACTGGAATACGCATGGGGGCATAGGAAAATGACAGGAAGGAGGTTGCAGTAAGTCTTCTGGGTCTCATAAAATTTCCTTTCCACTGAAAAAATTCCTTCATTCTGAAAAGTGTCTGAAAAGAAATCTCCTCAACTGGGGAGTCAAATGAAATTTTCTCCTCAAACTCTTACTCAAAGTGAATAGCTGTGGAGACTTCAGATGCGTAAACAAGACCCTCTTCTACAGATCCTGAAAGGGAACTCATCCTCAGATGAAGAGAGGGGGATATTTTCCTGTTTGAGTACGCAGGCAATGGAGAAGACTGCAGAGACTGAAATGCCTTGAAAAGCTCCTTAGCAAAGTTATACCAATCATCCTTAAAATGCTTAGCAGCAGCTAGAGTGGAAGATGGGGGAAAGATATTTTGTTATCTGTGACTTTTTTTTTTGGGGGTATTCAAGTTAATGGTCTTAAAAGTACCCAGTGTTCGAACCTCCAAAATGCAGCCAACTACCTCCTCCTAAACTAAAATTTGATGTATTCCATTCAGACTTTCTGATATCTGAAAGCAGTGTTCTCCCTTCTCAACGACAACTTGATGTCTGTCGAGGACATGCCCTGTTCATAACCCTTAGCAGTGTCCAGCAGAGATGCATCACAGGTGTTAGGAACCTCAAACAGACTGTCTGGGGACTCGGAAACAGCCATAGCAGAATTGTCTGTCTGCAGCCAATAGAGAGGCCAAAGGCAGAGTCACTTAGGAACCCTCTTTGGTATAAATTTTTCTTCTTTTTACTGGAAGGTGAAGGGCTGAGGAAATACAGCCACTTTCCATGGTGGAACAAGCAATGGCCTTTGAGTGTTGGTTCTCAAGAAAAATATTAAGGCTACTTAGCAGACTATGAATTGTCTAGATGTAAAAAATGACAAATCTTGCAAAAGAAGACGTCATGTGACTCTCTAAACGAAACACACAAAGCAAGTGAGAATCCTTGTAATGGATTTGCCTACCACATGGACATTGCCTTTTTTTCTGCTAGATAACTTTTTAGTCAGAAGTATAAGGAAGGTCCCCTGACAGGTAGTTATCTGTCCAGAAGCTAATATACCAGTCAACTGATGAAGTGAACAACGCTGTGTAGACAAGTGTCTAAGTGAACTGTAAGAGCAAGAAAGCTCTGAAGTCTGATCCTTAGCAGGATATGTCCCATATAGCTAGAAGCTACTTTAACACTGATTTAATGATGGTTATCACTGAGATATCACAGCCTTTTACAAACACCTGACAAAAACATTACAAAATAAACTGTTAGCATCTTACATTGTGTTTTTCAGCAATGCCATTCTGCATGGCACGTTTGTTAACTCTTTCAAACCAGCTGCATTAAACACTGCCTACTGCCCAGCAAGAAGCATCTAGCTGAAAATGCATTTAGGCAGTCTCCTGTGACTTGTATAAGCTTGTCGGCTGTAGTACTAATTTGCTAACAATGATCTGTTAGGATTCTTTAAGCAGACTGCTGTAATAAAAAGTGACTCGATAAACATTCCATTTACTACCAACACACCAAATGGCATGGTCATATGCAACTGCAATGACTAGAGGAAACAAACATAGTCCAATATTTAAAAAAATGAATGGGTAACATGTATATTTTTAAATAACATTTGTCATAATCAAAAGGTACACAATGACATCTGAACTGCTATGAGAAACCTTAAGTGTGTCTTCAGAGCCAGGCAGCAAATAAAGCAGTATGTCAACAGACATGGGGAGTATAAAAGCATTATGTAAGCTTGGTGAGCTGTCAGGAATGTTAGTCAGTTAACAACAGCAGTATAGCTTAAATTACATCATCACAAAGAATCCTTTTTTTTTTTAACATTCACTTGAGGAAAGAGGTCTAAGCAAGCAGGACCTAAAATGCCAGAAAATTATGCAAAACAAGTATTTTTAGTAGGAGATACTAGTTATCAAACTAAAGAAAAATGTGTTCTACAGCAGGACAAACAGTGAAAACAGAAGAGCTGTGGCTTGCAGACAGAAATGTTCTGGGTGTAAACATTCTGCCAATAAACATGAAACACGACTTGCAAAAAGTACAGTTGTGTACACTTACCATAAATGTAGATGTTCGAGTGTATTCACTGTTGCAGTCATCACATTTGGGTTATCTGCCTGCAGGTAGCCCTCAGCCGGCCTGAATACCAGATTCTTGGGATTTCTGCTTCGGATGCCGTCTCTTCTTCCATGACGTCAGGTTGTCAGGGGTATAAAACATGCAGCAGATGCCATTACATCAGTTTTTCTTGCCCCAGATGTCAGGTGCCCCCACAATAGGAAGCAATTAGATGGTATGGTACACCCCCCATCAAAAAGCAAATACACCAGAAAAAAATAAATATACCAAACAAGAAGGAAAGGTAGAGCCAAGAGACGTCAGGGGGCTGGAGGGAGGGTAACCAGGATTGCAACAGTGAATACACTCTAACATCTACATTTATGGTATGTGTACACAACTGTACTATGTTCTTCTTTCACTGTTGCAGTCATCACATTTGGGTTGATTCCCAAAGCTAAGGAAGGGAGTTTGAGTTAAAGAGCAATTGGGACAGCTATTAAGCCCTGCAAGACTACAATGGAAAATCCAGCTCTGGATTTAAAAAAGAAAGGCATGTGGTAATGCTTGGTGAAGGTATGTACAGAGCTCCAGGTAGCAGCTTCTAGGATGCCCCTGGTAGGGACTCCTCTGAGAAAAGCTGCAGAGGTAGATGCAGCCCTGGTAGAATGTGATCTTATCCCCTGTGGGGTAGGTTTTTTCCATGGTGCTTGTAGCAGAAATGAATGCAATGGATTATCCATTTGGAAATGGTTTGCTTTGAAATGGCCTTCCCCTTTCCCCCTGCACCAAAGCCAACTTGCAGCTGTTCAGATTTTCTGAGAAACTTAGTCCTGTCCAAATAAAATCTAAGTTGTCTGTGCACGTCCAGAGAGTGCAGTACTCGTTCCCCTTTGTTTTGTGGATTAGGGAAAAAGTAGGCAAATGAATGGACTGATTTAGGGCCACACTAGACACCACCTTGGGCATAAAGGAAGGATTAGTCCTGAGGGAAACCCTGTCTGCATGGAAGATAATGAAGGGTTCCCCTGCCATGAGGGCCTGTAATTCAGACACTCTTCTTGCTGAAGTGATGACTAGAAGGAAGGCTGTTTTCCAAGAAAGGAATTTCAACTCTGCTGTTGCAGCTGGCTCAAAGGGGGGATGAGTGAGCTTTTCCAGTACAAAATTAAGGTCCCAGGCTGGAGTGGGAGCTTTCCTGGGGGGGGGGGGGTGGATCTTAAATTTTTGGCCCCTCTAAAGAATTGTTTTAGCAAGAGGTGAGAGAAGAGGGGTGGCTCAGTATTATAATGTGCTGAAATGGCAGAGGCATGAATTTTAATTGATGAGAAGGATAGACCCTTGTGGAGAATTTCTGTTAAGTACTGTAGACTATGAGGTAAGCTGGGCACAGTTGTACCCATCCCCTGAGCCTGGCTCCAGGAACAGTATCTTTTCCACTTTTCAGCATAGAATTTTCTAGTACTAGGCCTCCTTGCCTCCAGAATGACATTCAGCACTTGCTTACTGAGGAATGCTAGAGGAGAGCAAGGAATTAGCCAGGCTGCAAGGTTCAGGGTTTGATGCTGAGAATGCAGAATCTGGCCCGCCTGCTGGGACAGCAGGGACAGGGTCTGAGGCAGGTGCCATGGTTGCAGCAGTGTCATGCTGCGCAAGAGGGGGTACCAGTGCTGGCATGGCCAGTCTGGTGCAATCAGTATTGCCCTTGGCTTGTCCTGTTTGATCTTTAGTAGAATCTTCGAGAGGAGAGGCAGAGGGGGAAAGGCATAAACCAAGAGGCTTTCCCAGGTAAAGGACAAGGCATCCACTTTTCAAGCTTGGCTGTGGGGAGTTCTTGTGCAGAATTTGTTCAATTGGTAGTTCTGAGGGGAGGCAAACAGGTCTACCTCTGGAGTCCCTCATTTGTTCCTCAAGAGGTTGAATATTTTGGGTTCTAGTTTCCATTCGTGTGGGTCCATGAGATTTCTGCTTAAGTCGTCTGCCAGTGAATTTAGTTTGCCTGGCAGGAATTGAGCTTGTAGGTGTACTTGGTAGCTCAAGGCTGTGTTCCACAGAGCCATGGCTAGTCTGCAGAGAGGGTACTAGTGGGTTCCCCCCAGCTTGTTTATGTACCACATAACTGTAGTGTTGTCTGTCTTTACCAATAGTTGTCCTGGAAGACTACGGTCTTTGAAGGCTGTCACAGCATTCTGTACAGCTAACATTTCTTTTTGATTGATATGCAGCTGCATCTGTCTCGGGTTCCATTTGCCCTGAATGCACTGCCCTGCCATGTGAGCCCCCTATGCATAGTCTGATGCGTCTGTTAGGGTTTGGGTGGCAGGGGGTAGAGTGAAACGGAGCACCTTGTGGTAGCAGGCCTCTGCCCACCAAAGGAACTCTGTCTTCATACAAGGAATGATAGAAATTAGAAGTTATGTACTCACCATAACGTTCCATCTGAGTAGGTGTATTCATTTGTCTGCAACCTGTGGGTTATGGATCCGATATCGGATCCGAACCGGCATGGTTTACCAGCTATGGATCCAAGCTCTCAGCTCCTCCCCTCACCCATAATGCCCTGCTCTACCCTCATGACCTCAGATCGAGTTTGCCAACAGCAAAAACACCCTGAAAAGGGTAACACATAATATGCAGGAAACTGAAAGGCCAGGGGGATAGGAGGGCGGGATGGTTGCAGACAAATGAATACACCTACTCAGATGGAACGTTATGGTGAGTACATAACTTCTAAATCTGAAGTAGGAGATTCATTTGTCTGCAACCTGTGGGACAGAGTCCCCAGCTACCTGAATCTTGGGTGGCCATCATGGAAGGATATTCCGAGCACCGCTGAGCCAAATGATGCTCTACCCTAGATGCAAGATCCAACTTATAGTGGGAAATAAAAGTATGAGATGAAGCCCACGTGGCTGCTGCACAAATATCATCTAGAGGAATCCTAGCCTTGAAGGCTGCCGAGGTAGATACTGACCGGGTTGAATGGGCGTACACCCTCCGGTCGGGCCTTCCTGAAGCTTGATAAGCCAATAAGATGCACTGTGAAATCCAGCGAGACAGAGAAACTTTAGAAATTGGCTTGCCCAAATTAAATTTAGCAAAGGAAATAAACAACTGGTCGGATTGCCTATGACCAGCCGTTCTGTTTAGATAAAATCTAAGTTGCCTGTGAACATCTAATGAGTGAAGCTTGTATTCACCTTTGTTTTCATATTTAGGAAAGAAAACAGGGAGGTTAATGGACTGATTAATGTTTGCTTCAGAAGCTACTTTAGGAAGAAAGGACGGGTTGGTCCTGAGGTAAACACGGTCCGGATGAAATACCAAGTAAGGAGGTTTAGCTGATAATGCTTGAAGCTCTGAAACTCTCTTGGCCGATGTAATGGCTACCAAAAAGGCTGTCTTGAAGGACAAGAATTTGAGATCTACCGTAGCCGCTGGTTCGAAGGGGGGGGGGGGCAGTCAAGGCCTGGAGAACCAAAGAGAGGTCCCAAGGAGGAACCGCTTGTTTTACAGGGGGCCTGAGAAGAAAAGTACCTTTAAGGAAAATTTTACACAACTTGGCTGACATAAGAGGATTAGAGTCATGGCCAACGTGATAATGAGAAATTGACGCCAGTTGTACTTTGACTGTGGAACTGCTGGCACCATCATTAAAAAGAGTGGTTAGAAAGTCAAGCACTAAAGGGAGAGGAACCGTGAAAGGATTCAGGCCTTGCCGCTCCACCCACAAAGAAAACCGTTTCCACTTGCTGCGGTAGACTTTCCTAGTGGACGGTTTATGAGCTGCCACCAGTATTGCCTTAACAGGTGACGAAATACCGGGAGTCCTGATCAAGAGTGGAACTGGAGCAGCCAAGCGGTCAGCTTCAGGTTGTCCAGGTTCGGAGGAGGTATGCAGGATGGGTGGGATATCAGATCCGGAATGGGATCTAGAATCCAAGGAGGATTCAACGAGTGAGACCTTAGAAAGGGGAACCAGATCTGTCGAGGCCAAAACGGAGCAATGAGAATCATTCTGCAACCCACCCGAGAGGCTTTCTGAAGAACTTGGAGCATCAGAGGCAAGGGTGGATAAGCGTAAAGAAGACCGGGTGGCCAAGCATGCACCAGAGCGTCTCTTGGAGAACCTCCTGGAGGTGGTATCAGAGCGAAAAAACTGTTGCACTTGGTGTTTGAGGGAGAGGCAAAAAGATCGCATGAAGGAGTTCCCCACCGTGCGAATATGCGTTCCGCTACTTGAAAATTGAGAGACCACTCGTAAGGGGTCAGAATGGTGCGACTGAGCTTGTCCGCCAGGATGTTGGACCGACCCCGAATGTGCGTTGCTATTAGAAAGCGGTTGGTGGAGATTGCCCATTCCCAAACTCTCATGGCTTCTCGACAAAGGGGGTAAGACCTTGTTCCCACTTGCTTGTTGATGTACCAGACCACAGACATGTTGTCCGATTGAATCGCAATTGTTCCCAAGGGAAGAAAGTCCTGAAGTGCTAGCAACGCTAAGAGCACTGCTCTCATCTCTAGAACGTCGATATGCAGTAAGGTCTCTGTATCGTTCCACGTGCCTTGGACGGTCCGGCCCGCAAAGTGCCCCCCCCCCACCCGAGGCGGGAGGCGTCCGTGGTCACAGTGGCGAGAGGAGGAGAAGCACAAAATGGGCGGCCTCCGTGGAGATCTGGGGAGTGAAGCCACCACAGGAGAGACCGCTTGCAAGCCTTGCTGATCGCAATGGGATGATGCATAGGGAGAGCAAGGTATGACCATTGTACTAAGAGAGTCCATTGGAGGATGCGCATATTGAGCCTGGCAAGAGGAAGAAGTGCTATAGCAGACGCCATGGACCCTAGAACCCCCAGGACCAACTCCGCCGGAACAGAACTTGAGTGGAGAATGGCCCGCACCTGGAGCTGCAGATTTTGAACTCTGTCCGCAGTGAGGAAGGCTCGTAAACTCCTTGTGTCTAACCTGGCCCCTATAAAATCTAAGAGCTGTGTGGGCGCCAGGTTGGATTTCTTTGTATTTATTGTAATGCCCAGAAAGGGAGCAAGATGGAGAAAGGAGTCTCGCGCCAATAATAGTAGATGCCTTGTTGGGGCGGTAAGAAGCCAGTCGTCCAGGTAGGGAAAGACCTGCACCCCCTGAAGCCTCAGGTGGGCCGCTACCACCGCTAATACTTTGGTGAACACCCTGGGGGCTGTGGTGAGACCAAAGGGAAGGACCCGGAACTGGTAGTGACTGGCTCCCAGCCGGAAGCGGAGGAACCTCCTGGAGCGCCTGTCCATCAGGATGTGGTAGTACGCATCTTTGAGGTCTATAGAGCACATCCAGTGATTTTCTCCCAGAAGGGGGAGAATAGATTGCAGAGTGACCATTCGGAATTTTTCCTTGGGGACTGCCAGATTCAAGAGAGAAAGGTCTAGAATTGGTCTTAGTTCCCCGTCTTTTGGCACTAAAAGAACCTGGAGTAGAACCCTGATCCGATCTGGTCTGGGGGGACGGGCTGGATGGCTCTTTCCTTTAGCAGATGGCCAATTTCTGCCAAAGCGGCCTCCCGTTGACCGGGTGGAACGTCTGGGAGGGACTTCAACTTTGGTAAGTGAAGAAAAGGGATGCGGTATCCTCTGGATATGATTTGGAGAACCCAACGGTCTGATGTTATGGACTCCCATGCCGCTAGGTGCCCGAACGTCCCCGACTGCCTCCAGAGTGGAGCAGCCGGGCAACCCCTCAGGGTTGCTGCGCGGGCCGTTCAGAGAAAGGTTCTCTGGACCCGAAGTTCCTGGGAGCCCCTCTGCCTCTAGGGCGGCGTCCTCCCTGTCCTCCTCTGCCACGGAAGGACTGGTTGTCCGGAGCAGGCTGGGACTGCTGCGACTTCCGGAACCACATCTTCTTCTGACCCTTTTGGTTCCTAGAGTAGGGCCTCTGGGGTGCAGAGAAGCGGATTCCGACAGCAGACAGTGCCTTCCCGTCCTTCTCGCTCTGGGTCAATGTTTCGCGAACGGTTTTGCCAAAGAGGGCAGAACCATCAAAGGGGGCGTTCGCAAATGACGCTTTGAAGGGCTCAGAAAAATCGCAGTGATGGAGCCAGGCCTGACGTCTAGTGACTAGGCCTGCCCCTGCAGCTCTAGCAGCGCCTTCTGTAGCATGGGAGAGTAGCCGCATAGAGGTATTAGTAACTGATCTAAGAGTGGCCATGCGGGTGGAGTGCAGCATCCTGTCCTCCTCCGACATGGACTCTGGGGGAGATGCAGCGTATTCTTTAATGAGATCTCGCTGCATCCTAATGACGTGTGCCAGGTAGTTCAGCGCCCTTACCGAGAAGGTCGCTGAACTAAACATCCGCTTCCCCAAGCGGTCCATCATCCGAGACTCCTTGCTCGGGGGATGGACTGAGGGACTCTCCTGAGCAAGTTCCCTCTTGGTGGCCGCCGTCAACATGGCATCTACCGGAGGGCCCCTTACTCCAATGGGCACGGTCGGACGGTGGGCTGAGGATCCTATCGGGCCTCTTAGGGATTGGCTCCATGGTGTCCGGTTCCTTCCACGCCCTGGTGGTAATGAGGTCCACCAGGGGGTCGGCAGGAGGGGACACCCAAGAGGTAGACGGGCCCGCTTCAAATGCCTCCAAGAACACGGACTCGTCCGAGGAAGACTTGGGGGCAGACCACCCCCCCCTTATACGGAGCATTTCCATGATGTCCCCAAATGAGACATCCTCGGGGGGTGACCGTGGGGAGCCTTCCCCTTCCTCCAAGTCCGTGTCTTCCGTGAGAGACTTGGGGGAGTCAATGTGCCTCCTTTTGCACGTATGCTTGCGAGGAACATCTTCTGGGGGGCTGTCAGAGGACTCCTCGCAAGCAGCAACCTGTTCCATTGGAGCAGCTTGGGGCACAGAAGCGGGCTGTCCCAAGGGCCGGATGGTGGAAGCCTGGCCCAGTGCAGAGGGAGTGCGGGACGGAGCCGAAACAAGTGCCGGGGGTCCGGAGACCCTCAACAGGGCCCTCTCCACTACATCAAACGCCGAAGGGGAGCCGACCTCGACCAAAGGATCCGACAATAGGCTCCCCTTCGGATCCGAAGAGTGGATCGGAGCCGGCGCCGAAGCGCTCGGATCCGAAGGGACAGTGCGCTCCGACACAGACGGCGCCGAAGGAGCACTGATCCCCCCAGATCCGAGGCTCGGATCCAGGCTCCGAGAGGTCGGATCCGATGCACTCGAGGGCAGGGTCGGATCCGAAGTACAAAGTACTATCGGCGCCGACCCACCCCCAGCTCCGAAGCTGCTCGGCTCCAGCTGCTCCGAACCCGGATAGCGGGTCGGAGAGGGAGCAATCGGTTTGAAAAAGGGTGTTGAGCTCCCCCCCAGAGGGGGGGGAGGCAAGAGCACTCCCATCTGCATCTGGGCCTGGATGAACCTTCTCATCATCCGGTCCAGATCAGCATCCGAAAGGCTATACGTGGATCTCGACGAGGCTACCGAGGTAGGCCTGGAGTGCCTCCTCGATAGCCTCGATGGAGATCGGGTCTCTTCCTCCTCAGGTCCCGGTGAAAAACACACTGGAGACCGGAGCCAAGAAGGAGGAGACCGAGCCGACAATGGAGCCGACAACGGAGCCGGGGGAGAAGCCCGCTTGGCTGGCGGGGCCGAAACAGAGGTCTCGGCCCGCCGCTTACGGTGCTTCTCCCTCCGGTCCCTTTTCTTAGCATCCCTCTCCTCCGAACCAGAAACAGGAGGTTGAGTCCCAGGAGAAGGAGGGGGTGCCGCAGAAGGAATAACCGTAGGTACGGTTACTCCTGAAGGAGCGGAGGTCGGAGCCGAGTCCGGCGGTAAAAGGCCCTCCAAAACAAGCTTGGACCTCCGCTCCTTCAATGCCCTGGGGTTGAACCCTGCACAAATGGAACATCCAGATGTGAGGTGTTCAACCCCAGGCATCAACACCGAGTGTGGCCATCAGCTGGGGAAAGCTTATGGCCACACTCGGAGCATTTAGAAAAGATAGATTTGGGTTGCTCTGCCATCCCAATCTAACACAGTAGTTACTAAAACTAAAAGTAACTAAACAACAAAAAATACACTCACAGGCCCAACACACACACACTACGCTAACAGCGAGGGGAGGGATATAACTTTTAGATTAACTCTAAAAAAGTAAATATACCAAAGGGGAAACCTACACTTTCACACAAAAAAACAATAAAAACTTTTAAATTTTGAAATTTAACACTGAAAACTAGCACTTAGCTTGAGAGCTTGAGAAACAATCCAGTCACCATGCGCGGCAAACGAGATCTGAGGTCATGAGGGTAGAGCAGGGCATTATGGGTGAGGGGAGGAGCTGAGAGCTTGGATCCATAGCTGGTAAACCATGCCGGTTCGGATCCGATATCGGATCCATAACCCACAGGTTGCAGACAAATGAATCTCCTACTTCAGATTCATTGTTTCCAGGTCCTGAGAATGTTGACACCATAGGCTTTTTAGATACCATTGGAGTTTCCTCATATGCAGTCTTGCATATGGAATTAGTAGAATGCAAGAGGCCATGAACCCCAGGGCTTGCAGTATTTTCCTTGCAGATAGCTGGGGTTTTGTGGCCAATAGTTTGAAGTAGGTTATCATTGTTTCTCCAGAGTGAGGAATGCCATCTGGGAAGTTGTGTTCAAGCTTGCTCCCAGGAATACAATCTGCTGGCAGGGTACTAGGTGAGATTTTGTTTCACTGATGGTGTACCCCAGTGAGGTTAGAAGTTTCTTTACGAATGCCAGGTGTTGTAATAGCAAGTCCTGGCTTTCTGCCTGAATCAGACAATCATCCAAGTATGGGTAAATTTGAATATTTCTCTGCCTGCAAAATGCAATGACTGGATCTAGACACTTTGTGAATACCCTGGGCGCAGTAGATAAGCCAAAGGGAAGTGCAGAGAACTGAAGCGTAGGTATTTCATGCAAGATTCCCTTATTGGGATGTGCAAGTAAGCTTCCTTTAAGTCTAGGGTTGCCAGCCAGGCATCCTTGGCTAGCATAGGAAGAACTGTTGAAGAGTTAGCATTTTGAATTTTGGAACTACCAGAAAGGTGTTGAGAATAGAGATGTCCAGGATAGGACGCCAGGAGTTGTCTTTTCTGGGTACCAGAAAAAGTCTGGAATAAAAACCTTGTCCCCATTCTTCTTCTGGGACAGGTTGAACAGCCCTGATGCTTAAAAGAGAGAGAACCTGCTGTTGGGCCTCCATGATTTGGGGGTAGGTCTGGCCAACCATTTGGGATTGGTAGTGTGTGGAATTGGAATCTGTATCCTTGGGAAACTATGTTCAAAACCCATTTGTCCTGGGTAATGAGTTTCCAGTTTTCTGCATGCAGGCCGAGTTTTCCTCCTAAGGGAGCAGGCAATTGAGCAGGGCTTGGAAGGGTTAAGGTTAAGTCATTGTGCCATTTTTCTGTAAGGGGGTGGCTTACTATTCCCTGCTTTGGAAGTGGGAGCACCCCACTGCTTAGGTCTGTGCGTAGCCTGAGACTGTAGCCTAGGTGGTCTGCTGTCCCTGGGTTTGGACTGAGAAGGGACTGGAAAGGACCAGTTCTTTGAAGGCCAATGCCTACTGAATCTGGGAAGCTGTACTTGAAGGGAAATCTTTAACAGTTTGCATAGATTTATTTTTTTCCTCCATCATTTTGAGGACTTTTTCTGCTTTGTTGCCAAAAAGGTGGTCTTTGTTTAAGGGAGCATCCAGTAATTTAGCTTTAACATGATCTGGCAAGTTTTGTTCCTTAAGCCAAGCATGCCTTCTAAGTGCAGACCCAATGACAGCAGCCCTGCAAGATGCTTCTAAAGCGTCAAAACCACATTGCAAAGTATGTTTACCAACTTGTTCTGCAGAATGCTTTAAATCTTGCAATTCTTTGTGTTCAACACAGTCAGGAATCAACATCATTTTCTGTTTAAGTAGTCCCATAATATGCTGCTGATACTTTAACATATGAAACTGGCAATTTAAAGCCCTAATGACCAAAGTAGCAGATGTGTATGCCTTCTTAACCCCATCTGTCCAAGGCTCTAGAATCTCTATCAGAAGGGGTAGGATTTTTGGCAGCAGTAGCCTTAATGCCTTTTGGTCCTTGGGAAATGGTCTCTGGATCCGCAGAAGGATTCTTGAAGAGGAACTTGTGACAGTCAGATACTCTGTAGTACCTGTCAGGTTTTCTGGGAGCTGGAGGTAAAGTGTCTGGGGTAAGGCTAGATTCCAAGAAAGCGTCATCTGCAATGTCCAGAACAGGAGGCATAGCTAAAGGCCTGTGTTGAGGCAGGAGTAAGAATTCCCCAAGTCTCTTTTCGGACTCAGAGTAATCCTGGCTTTCCCAGCAGAAATGCTCCCTAAGAGTATGCAAGGTTTCACCGAAAGAAAAATCTTCTGGAGGGGAAACAGACGGAATGGAATCCTCTGCATCAGAATCCTCATAAGTAGATAAGGGCAAATCCTGGTAATTAGAAGGAGCATAAATATCAGATTCCTGATCAGAAGAATCAGAAAGAAATTCAGTTCTAGGTCTCTAAGAGGGGGAAGGCTGGCTTCCCCTAATTAAGGTAATAAGGTCTTCAGCCATTCTAAGCATTTGTTTTTGAGGCATATGGGCCTGAGCCTGCAATTTGGTCATCAGTTTTCTAGGCATAGTGCGAGTTTTTGGCCTGAGGGATTCGGAACTTCTGGATAGAAATGATGGCGTCTGTTTAATATGAAGGTTTGTAGGCCTGAATACACCCTCGGAAAGCCGATGCCTGCACAGCGGCTCTGGACCCATCCAAGGTAGAGACATCCGCAGGTTCCATAGTCGAAGAAGCATCTCGCGGCATACCAGACTCCGAATGGGTCTCAGTAGAGGCCTGCGAATCTGAAGTAGCGTGCATCAGGGGCTATGAAAGCACCTCACTGAGTACCGGCGGACTGGCGACTAGCTTAAAGGAAGCGTCGTCAGCAGTTTTGGACCTATGCGGGCTGTCTCTGTCTTTATCCTTACATTTTTTTGGAAGATCAGTAGTCGGATGGCTTAACGAAGCCATTTTGGAGTACTGAGATGGAGTACAAAAGTAAATGGCTGCAAAAATATCCCTACGTCGAACAGTTCGGTGGTTGAACAAGGCACAAAACCGACAGCGAGGGACATCGTGGTCTGGGCCTAAACAGGGGATGCAGTAAGAATGAAAATCTCTATTACGTATATGCTTTCCACAGGCAAGATAATTGTTAACTTTTTCTGACATCGGTTGGAGCAAGAAAAAGGATCCCCAACAGGGTACTTATCTTTTTTGAAGACTTCAGGTCTAAAACTCGAAAATGAAAATTTCAGGAGACGGCCGACCGGCACTTGCAAACTGCTTCTGCTTCAGGCACCGCATGGCAAGAAAGACTGATGTAATGGTATCGGCTGAATGTTTTATACCCCTGATGACCTGACATCATGTAAAAAGAGACCGCATCCGACACAGAAATCCGAAGACTCTGGTATTCAGGCCGGCTGAGGGCTACCTGCAGGCAGATAACTCAAATGTGAAGACTGCAACAGTGAAACACGAAGAACATCAGTTACTCTTGGATCCAAGGTTTACATCATCTTCTAAAAATACAGATTTTTGAAATACAAATTTGATATACCTACAGCAATGAATCAATGCACTTCTGCTTGATAAAATAAGCGAGTCTCAATATGATTTTCTGATTTTCGTTTTCCAGTTTCTTAATCATATGGTGTACATCCATCAAGGACATATTTTAACCTTAAACATCCCTAAAACAGAACAGTTACAAATTGTTTTTCATACTTCAGAATTTCATCCATCTATACACAACTTTATAACATCTACATTACTAATTACTCAGTAAAGCCTAACAATGTTATGTTTTAGTCATGTAAACCCTTCCAGTACAGCTTTCTACCTTTACAAAGTAATCCCTTCCAGTACAGCTTTCTGCCTTTACAAAGTAGACGCCAGTAACGCCAATATCCAACACATCTTATACGAACGCTCACCTAGGAGATGTTTCACAAAATAGTATATTTTCAAGCCATAGCTGTCATGTATGCAATCCAAAGGACAAGGGAAGTAAACACGTTCTTGGGTGTGTCAGAATACAGCATCACACACAAGAATGAAGAATCCCCTCATTCAAAGATAGTAGGTCACAGTATATTTTACTAAGAAAAACATATTCAGCAAAATACCATCTTAAATATCATGTCCAACAAAATATAATTCATAGAAACAGACTTCAATAAAAGCAGTATCCCCTTAAAAGTCATAATACTTCAGGCTTACAGGCAACTGCTTGGAAAACTCAAGTTCACATCACAGTTGCATGAGCATAATCGCTCAAGTTTCATTTACTTGTGTCACCTTTGTTCCAGCCACCAGCGAATAAGACTCTATATTTTTCTGTGCATTTCTGATTCAAACTTCCAACCTTTTGGAGAAACAGCAAGAGTGGCTTGACACTACCTGCCCATGAGTGCTCTTTTTCAAAGATGCAATGACTTTGAAGTGAAAATAATAAAGTAAGGAAGATGTAGAGGCACCTGGCCTTGTTCCCATGCAAAAACTGCTAATTTGCTTTTGTCACATTTACTTGTAATGCAGCAACTTGAGTATGTTTTCTGAGCTATTGCACGCTTAAGTGAATGCAATATGAGGATTGTTTGCTAAGGTTTTGGGATCAGTGCTCTGTCTGAGTGAACAATTCATTTTTAAATGGACTGCTTCCTCTCATCTCTCTAACGATTACCAGATCATCACTTGCAACTTTCTAACATGCTTTGCCTCAAGAAGCATTAAGATTACTTCCTTTATTCTGAATTACATTAATGGACTGTATACTGATGTTGTGTACTTCACTGGTCAACAGAAATCAAAAGAAACAAAGCAGTAATATGCTGCTCTTTTTGTACATATGCATAAATGCTCACTGCTCAAAATATACATTCTACTACAACTTGTTTATAGTATTAAGAACAGTGGATAAATAATTACACTTTGAATGACCCCTTGCACTATGTACACTTTGAGTCAATTTATTATAATCATATAAATATCGAGGAATAAACATGTTAGAAAAGTCTGGTTTTTAATTTAGTAGTGTATGCTACAAATATGTTACTCACCTCCATTATGTGAGGATGTCTCACTGATCTGTTCAGTCAGATACTCAAACAAACCATCAAATATTTCTAGAAGATTTTGGAGAGATTCCTTGTCTCCTCGAACAACATTTTCACCTAAGAAAAAGAGAATATTACATATAAACTACAATTCTAAGCTAACAAAAAGTTAAATTCAGTTTATACATCAATTAAATTTAGTAATAAAAATGCAATATCAAGTGTTTCATATTTACTGTTAATCTTAAACCACACACAAGAACATAAATGGGAGGTTTCATACTTACCATAGTAACAGGTCTGTCGAGAGAGTCCATATTTACCACAGTAACAGATCTGCAAGAGGAGTCCATCTTTGGTAGCCTTTAGGACTGGGGGCAACAGGTATTAGGATGATTCAGCAGACAAAACCTTACAAGATGCTTGAAACCCTCTTTCTTCCCACCATTTACTGTGCCTTTTGGAATAGGTTTATGTTATCCAAGATGGACATTCTCTTTACTGAGCTACCATTCTGGTAAGTAAATAAAAATAATGCCCCATCTTCATAAAGTCTTATTTATTTTTATTTATTTATTGTACATTTGTTTACTGGGAAACTTCCGACTGGACACGGGCTCTTTTTCAGCAGAGGCCCTGGGAGAAAAGCTTCAATTACAAAATACAGCAGACAGAAAAACAGTACTAAAGAAGTATAATACGTATAAGACAAAAATACAGAAAACTTTAACCTAACATAAATGAATGACAGTCTCAGAAGAGTATTTACAAGACTGACATTCTAAATGTTTGCCAATACACATAGGTAGTTTGCAACATACCAGTACAACATAATGATTTATACTGCATTTCTGAGAATATACATTTGAACTTAATACAGATATACACATTAATATACATAAGGAATATATACCATATTGTCAAAGGAGACAGATAGGACGAGAACAGGTGTAGACACCTGAGATTATGTCAGTCTCAGAAACTAGCCAGGACAGGTACAAGAGCAGAGCCAAGTTTCAGTTAAAGGTGATTTCAAATGTTTTTTGAATTGTACTGTAGAGCACTTGCTTGTTTCTGGGGATGGCAGTTTATTCCATATTTTGGCTATGAAGTTTGAGAAAAGCGAGCCTCCAGCTGAGTTTTTGCTTTACAGATATCCAGAATAAATTTATTGCTGGAATCCAGAGAACGGTTGTTGTGTGGTCATAAAAGGTTCTGGAGAGCAGGGTTTTTTCTAGTTTATGCAGGATTTTATGAGCAAAGGTTAGTTGGTTAAAGAGTAGTAGTTTTGAGAGTTCTAACCAGTTTATTAGTTTAAGAGATGTACAATGATGTGTTCTATATGGGGAGGCAGTGACAGACATGGCAATTTTATTACAACAGGATTCAAGTTTAGCTAGATCTGTTTTTCTGAGGCTGGTTACAATTGGAGAGGCATATAGGAGCGTTGATGAGAGATGTGTGCGAGCAGTGGTACCTTTTGAGATAATGGTAAGGAATTGTTTGTTTCGGTAGAGGGTACCTAGTTTTTTATTTACTTTCTTAATGGTTTAAGAGATGTGAATATTGAATTTTAAATTGTTGTCAATTTCCACACCTACAAGTTTGGTGTGAGTTACTGGTGTAATGGTGGTTTTATTTTTGGATGTGATATTGAATGACAGGAGTGATGGAAGAGTTATAGTAGGTTGAAAGAGAAGGAGCTTGGTTTTGTTGGGATTTAGAATAAGCTGGGTGTTGGTGAGCCAAGTTTTGGCAGCTAGAAAAAAGGGTCTTGGATGATGGTCTGGAGGTCTTGTAGGAAGAAGGTTGCAAATGTAAGTGTGGAGTCATCTGTGTATTGTATAACTGTAGTGTGAGTGGTAGAGATGTGGAGCCTGTGAATAGAGAGAAAAGTAGAGGTCCAAGGATGGAGCCTTGGGGAACTCCTAGAGTTACTAGAGGAAGAGGAGAGAGTTCATTTTTGCCACTGAACAGCTTGCTGGCATCCTGATAAGTAGCTTTTAAATCATGTAATTAAGGAAGTCTTAAGGTTTAGGGTGGCAAGAATGTTAATAGTTTGTTGTGGTTTACCATGTTGAATGCTTTAGAAAGGTCCAAAAAAGATGGTAGAAACAAATTTTCCATTATTTCTACAGTAATTCACTGTGTTGGTGAAGGACACAAGGGCTGTAGTAGTACTATGACAGGGGTGAAAGAAATGTTGAGTATCTGACAGTAATTTGTGTGTTTGTAGGTACTGCATCAGTTGTGTGTGAACTACTCTCTCTAGGATTTTAGATAGGGGTGACAGAATGGCAAATGGATGATAATTGGTATGTTTGGTGGAATTCCCTCCTTTGTGTAAGGGTATAATATGGGACATTTTCCAGATGTCAAGTACCAGGCTTTCTGAGATAACTCTGCTGTTAGTATGGCTACTGGGTATGCAATCGCTTCTGCTGTGATTTGCAAAACGCCAGCAGAGTCTGTCTGCAGCTAATGTGTCTAGCTTTAGTTTTTTTAGTAGTTTTTTTATGGTGTTAACAGAGATTGGCTTTAATGTGAAGGAGTTGGTGCTGTTTTGTGATATGACAGGTTCAGAGGTGGTGGGGTTTTCTGAGAGTTTGAGAGGACCAAGATATAGCAGTTCATTATATCTAGGAAAGTGGTGTAAAAAGATTTAACAGCTCTTCCAAGGGTTGTTGTCTGAGAGCTTCCCAGTTGCAGCTCTTTAGTGATGAGATAAAGTTGTTGGGGATGAAATTCCTTTTGTTTTGGGCCTCGCTGTAGATGGTTGGCCTATTCTGAAAGGTACTGCTCCTTAGAAGAAAGGGTGGTTGATGGTCACTAAGACGTCACTAAGACTGACAGCATAGAGTGGGAGTGTTGGTCAGAATCCAGTCAAGGATGGAGTCTCGTTTGGAAGATGTCAGTCTTTGTAGGAGAGGTGATAGTTTGGGTGAAACTATGAAGGTTGATATGGGTTGCTGTATTTTGGGAGGAGCAGGTGAGCCAATCAATGTTAAAGTCCCCGAGCAAAATAGTTTCCTGTGGGAGGGCACTGGAGACCCAGTTAAGTATTTTTCTAATGTGGGAATGTTATTCCCAGGTGAAATATAACATCCTACAATGTTTATGTGCTTCTTGTGGTTAAGTTTTAGTTTAGTGAAGAGGAGCTCTGCATTGTCAAAGTTAGGGACAGTTAGTTTTAAGGTTTCAATTGTAAGATGTTTTTTAAATAGTATTGCTACCCCCTCCCCCCATCCTTTCTGGTAGTTCTATCTTTACAGAGAGTGAGAGCCTAGTTCCTGGATACAATACTATCACTGTTGTCAGGTTTTAGCCAGGTCTCAGTTAAAATTACAATGTCAGGAGAGTAATGGGAAAGTATGGCATGAAGGTCATGTACTTTTTTATGTACACTTCTAACATTCATGTTGAGAAGGAGTAGGTTACAATTGTTTTTGCGGTTTAGTAGAGTTGTATGAGGAGAGGGGATGGTAGGATTACTGGAGACCCATGGTGGAGGAACTGGGCCAGGGTTTGGGTTTATGTCCCCAGAGAGACATAGATGTTTGGTAAACTGAAAGATTAGATTAGGTTGATGAGTTTGCTTAGGAGTTTGTACTGCTTTTGGCAGGTTACAGAGGGGGTTCTAAGTGGGCAGAATTTGTTTGCATAATGCGTTATGTAAACAGGACATCATTTTTCTTTTGGGAAAACATGGTTAGACTTAAAAAGGTCCCTTGGGCTGTTAGCCTAGTAACAACCTATAAACAGTACAATATACAGTACAAATGGACCTGAAAAATAACATTCGGCTTATAGCACCTCACACATCTGTTCAAGGAAGACCAATGTACAAATGTCGTCAATGGTGGCAATACACAGAAAGACAGTACTAGCAGCTATTATCCTAACAGAAAACAGCACTGGGAGTTACAGGAAGACAGATCCCTCCTTTGTTGTGACAGAATTCAATACAATTAACTATCTGGAAATGGTAAGCTTAGAAAAATACTTACCTCCTTCCTCTAGACTTGGCAGAGACTCAAAACTGGTCTTTCTTGCAGAAAGATTTCATGCTGTCCAAATAAAATCTATACCGTCTATAAACATCCAAAAAACAAAGGCAGTATTCAGCACAGTTAGAATATCAAAGGAGAAAAAAGATGGGCAAATTTACTGACTGGTTCAAAATTTGGATTCTCTGGATACATCTGGCAAAAAAAGCGGTATGTTTTAAATGACAGCTTTTCTTTGAGGAAAATTAGGTAAGCAAGCCTTAGAGAGAGAACTTACAAAAGTGTCTGCATAAATGATAGCTACAAGGAAGAAAGTTCTCCAAGACAGGAATTTCATATCTACAGAGGTAGAATGTTAAACCATCAGAACAGTAAGCTTTTCAAGCATAAAATAACTGTCTGGAAAGGATAAGGGTAATGAATGGGAGGAAGGGGGCTGGAGATAAAAGGTACTCTACAAATTCTGAGAGGCCAGGTCATCATATTCACGACTAGAATGAAAGTTGGAAGTGGACCTTAATAGACGAGTAATAAAGCATAACGTTAATTTCAGATAAATAGTGCAGGAGCAAAGGAACAGGAGTTGCAAAAGGGGTGTATGCATTTCTGGGAGGCCAAAAAGGAAATGCTGGATTATGCCAGTGGATTTTTTGGGTAGTAGGGTCTCAGAGTGAAGCAGACAATGGAAACTATCCTCAAAGAAAGAAAAAAAAAACAGAATACAAGCCATCAGCCTGACAGAGTGAAGTTCAAGGTAGGATTTGCCTGAGGGGTGAGAGAGGCATCTTTAAAGGATGCAGCAGAGGATTTGTTAAAATAAAAGGCTTCACAAGAGGAAAGCATGCCACCGAGTCAGGAATTTGGCCTTCTAGATAAATTTCATCATCAGGGAGAATTGGAAGTAATGCATAAAAGGTAGTCCATTTCTGCGCTAGAACATCTTTGGCTGGAGCCCACCACCCAGTGGGAAATAGGGGAAATAAGTTGGAAAACTTGGTTTGCCAGCAAGCAAAGAGATCTCACACTGGAGTGCCCAGAGATGAAAAACAAAAAATATATATATATATTTTTCTTTGAAATTCTGAATTTATGTGAACTTGTAGTGTTTAGCCAATTTAATTGATTGTTTTTAATTGTACACTAAACTGTTATCTATATTTAATCTGTATGTAATTAGAGCTTTTCTCCTCGGGTCTCCACTGAAAATCGGCTCCTGGCCCAGTTGGACTAACCCGGTTAAGAAATGTCAGTAAATACATAAAAATAAATAAATAACCACCTCGTCACCGAGGGACATGGACCATGAGGCAGGAGGAGACAACAGCTAAGTTGGTCTGCCAGAGAAGCAGCCTCTCTCAGATGTGGTTAGCAACTAAAAACTGCTTTGAGTTGACTTGATAGCCCACTGCCATACTGTTTTATTGCCTCGAGACAGAAGGCAAAAAGCTGTTTCTCTCTACAAATACTCCAAACAGATGCCCCCTGAAGTAAGAAGCCCTCAAACCACAGTGCCTTTCAGGTGTCTGAAGCTGAAACAGGATCTTTCATTGAAGGATAGTAGATTCCAACCACCACTAAATAGATACTCATTCTGGAGATTTAAAATGGATAATATAGGTCTACATGTCAGAATCACTGAATGGAAACTGCTAAATGAAGGACATTAATGTAAAATCTAGCATGATAGAGCATAAAAATCAAAACAGTCACATGGTTCTCAGTAGTCAGACATGCCTTTACTGGAGCACACCATATTGAGAGAACAGAAGCAATTACTTGCTGAAGAGTTACCATCCCGATCTGGGGCAGAAATGTCTGCATCACCAGTGTCCTATAAACAACGTGCAAGTTGGACAGACTAAAATTGGAGGAAACAGAATGTTGCAAGGTTACTACAATGGTGACAAATGGTTAAGCAGATACTAACTTCTGTGCACCTCATCCACCTTAGGTGAAGCTGCAAGAAGCCAGTCATCTAGAAATGAGAAAACAGAAGTTCCTGTAGTCACTGGCAAGGTGCTACTACTGATGTGGATTTGGTGACCACTTGGGGGCAAAGGCAAGGCTGAAAAGGAGGTCCTGAACTGTAATGACTAGCTCCAACTCAGAAGCACAGGAACTTCCCTGACTCCTTGGTGATCTTAAGGCAGAAGTAGGCATTTCATATATCCAAACAGCTCACTATCTCCTTTTGACAGACAAGGAAGGACTGACTGTGGCAAGACAAGTTTATTTCTAATTTTTAGAATAAAAGAATGCACTTAGGTTGCTGATCTCTACAATGGGTCTGAGATTCCCTAGTAACAGGAATAATCCAGAAAGCCAGAATAATATCCTAACTGGGCTGGCTTTTTTTTTTTTTTGAGGGGATTCAGTATCTACATCCTTCATGCCACTGCCTTATTCATTCCTAAGCAAAAGCCCTACAGCCCATTCACTCCATGGCTGGTTTGAGATATTACAAGAATTCTATAAAGCTATGTTTTCCTCTCTAAAGGTGACATACAACTGTGGGGAACAGGACTGTTACAGGTTTAAAGGTAGGTCCTAGATATCTAGCCCAGAGACCACTGAGGAGCCAAGCCCAATTCCCCAATTGCACCAAAGCATTGACTGGTTATGTGACTTGCTTAAGCTCACACAGTAGGTAAATGAAGGCTGACATTATCAAAACCTGCATTACAGGAAGTAGCTTATTTACAGGGCATATCCTTACTCCTCTGCACCCACTGCTAAACAAGCACCAGTTTCAGTCCTAAGCTATCCCATCAGCGGCCAACAGTTACCTTCAGTGCTGCTTGCTCTAGGGAGGTCCCACACAACCATTCATATCCATGCCTCTCTGACACTTGTGCAACAGAAAGCCATACAGACCCAAAAGTTGCTGCTGACATTATGCTACATTGTTGTGGAGGCCCACAGTGCAACAGGTCACACTGCCTCCTCGGGAACAGGCAAGCAGGTGCTGGCCACTCCGCACATCCTCCCTGCCTTAGCCATTCCAAAGCCTGAAGTACTACTTGGACTTCTGCCCTCAGACTTTTACCCTTTATGCACAAGCCAGAATCCTGACACCTTTTTCTGATGGAGTGGGACATCTGATAAAAAGGTAACAATGTTTTTGATAGGAGACAAATAATATGGTATAACCTCAGGATATTGTATTATCTTATCCATTTACCCCTTGAAATTTTCACTCAAGTGAAGGAGGATAAAATGCCCCTCTCACCCACTGGCTCCCAAGTAAAATTATTGGGCAAATATCAAAGTGCTGCTTCTTTCTGCCATATGGCTGATTTTGGCCTCCTGTTCAACACCAAGAACCAAAACTGGGTCCACAGCCTTGGTAAAAAACAAACTAAAGGGAACCGTCTCTCTTTTCTTGCATTTTACTGTTGCTGCTCCTGTTGTGTGCTATACTGAAAGCACATGCAGTGCTGGTACCTCTATATCCCACTGAAGATATGCTGAAGGGTGATAGTTTACACCCATAGCAGTGAGGGAACCTGCCCTGTTGCTTCATTTGTTTAAGGTGCTGATTGCCGTCTTGACAAACCAGACAATGACCTGAAAGGGAAATTTAAAATGTCACCACAGTATCCTCTGCCCAGTCAGTGAGGTGAAGCCAGCACTACTATTTCAGCACAGTGCCAGACACTGAATACTCTTAGCAGTGCTTTTTGTCACATTATGGAGATCTTTACCTTCATTTGTAGACTGGGATAATCTGAATAAGCTCCTTTTCATTGTGGACCAGGAGAAAGGCTATAGAGCAATAGCAATGTTTCAAAAAATTAGAAAATTGTAATAAATAAATATTTAGTCTTCCATACAACAAACTTAGACCGTACTTATAAAATATGTACCATAGAATTAAGACAAGATAAAACAGAGATCTTTAAATATTGCATTAAACAGAAGTTGAAGTAGCAGTACTAAGAAAGGAGTGAAATTGTGGTTTAGCAATAAGAAAGAGTACAACTATTAAGAGGAGAAGATATTGCAGAGGTATGTAAGGTTAGTAATTTTCATTTAGTATGGTATTCCACAGTAAGTTATAAAAACAAGGTAGCATGAAGCTGGGTATACATGTTCAGCATACAGAACATACCCTCCAAAGTAAAAAGGAGGGTCAAAATAAAGCGTAACAAATACCGGAGTTATCTATCGATAATAGGTTTAAGGTTAGAAAAGTTTTTTGACTATAGGCCACTGCCTTCCCTACCAGAGATTGATATCAAAGTATTGACAAACAGAACGGATATGGTAATCTTAAGAGAAAGACCTGCTCTGGTGGGGTTCTTAGTCAAATCTAAAACAGAAGCTGTTGTTAAAAAATAAGAGTTTGTAAAATCTAAAACAGAAGCTGTTGTTAAAAAATAAGAGCTTGTAGGACATATCACATCTCCACTATCATATCCAAATATTCCCCTGTTAGGACGCTACGCAGCTGAAATCAAGACTTATTGGACATCTACAAACCCAAAAACAAAATAGGCTGCCTTCTCTATAACTATAACCCAGCTACATCCTGGAACAAACTCCCATTGGAAATAAAATCCCTCCAGCATAGCAAAAGTTTCAAATTAGCCACAAGGAAATACCTAAAAACAAAGTGGTCTTGCCACTGTAGCCAACCACCCTGAAACCACCATCCTTTCACCTATTTCACCACCTCACTCAATGTATCTCTAACACTATTCCCCTGCCTCTTCTACCTCTTCCCTTCCTTTATCTCCAACCACTCTTAATTCTTACAGTTTCAAAACAACCTACCTGTCTAGTCTGTCTCCTATAATACCTCCCCTACATCTCCTACTAGCCATTCTTACTTTCCTTTCTTGTTTCCAAACTCCTACACAGCTAGATACTACCCACTTTAAATATACATCTGCCTATTATTACCTCATTTTGCTCTAAGCAGCTTAAATAATATTTAACTAGTCACATTTTCTTCTGCTAATTGTTTAAAACCTTGTTTGTAACAACTCGCGTACTCGTCTACCAATTGTTAATACTCTGTATAACTGAACTGCCTGAGGAGCTTTTTTTCTCTTCAGGTCTCTGCTTGGAAGATCCTATAGCTGATTGTTACTACTAAGTTACTAAAATTTAATAAACTGTTTACTAGTCCTGAGGAGCTTTTCTCCCCGGGTCTCTGCTGAAAATGAGCCAAAAGCTCAGCCAAACTAACCCAGTTAACAAATGTAAAATAAATAAAAATAAATAAATATAAAATACTGCATGATAACTATAAGAATCAGAGAAGATTGAGAAGATAAACTAGAAAAGCAATTTAAAAAAGAACAATGGGAGGACATATGTATGGCTCCCAAGTATGCAACTTGCAACAAAGTTCAGAAGGTTTAGGATATTTGCTTGAAAGTGTAGGCATTACTTATTTTTAATACCCCAAGATGACATCACATAATTTTTTCTTTGGTAGCTATCAAATGTTGGAGGTGTGATGGGGAAGAAATAGGTAATTGGGAACATGTGTTTTGGGAGTGTAATGAGTAGGCAGACTTAATTTCCTTACAGATTACTCTGTCAGAAATACTGGGTCAGCAAATGGCTTTAACTAAGGATATGATTTTATGAGCTGGGACACCTGATCTGAATTACCCAGACAGAGTAAGGCCTTATTAAGTTTAATTCTGTTGGCTGTCAAAAAAAAAATAAAAATTACTATAAAATGGAAATTAACGTTTAAACTGCATTTGATGTTCTGAATATTGTAAAAAAAGGTAAGAGCTGGAAGAGGGATCTTCAGAAAAGGAAAGGAGCAAATTACATAGAAATTAATGGAAATTGAAGGGACAGTATATGCAGAAGAATGTTTAGTATGAGGAGTGAGGTTTAAGGGAAGGAAGGAATTCAGCAGTTTATATAATGTTGGACTGATGATAATTAAGAATATATACAATATATAATGCACATAAATGGAAAATGGTAATAGTTTTCTATTAATGTATGTTTGCTTATGCCTTAAATGATAATTTAATAATTGTGTTTTGAAATGGTTAGGAAAGGTCAATGTTTAACATACAAACCATCTCAAGAGTTTCCCAGGTAGTTATTGAAGGTTATTCTAGTAGGTAGAATTGAAATTGGGCTGGATTCTGACTGAATATCTGGTGGGATAAAATTCCCAGTTGGGCTACTGTCACTGAGTTTAATCAGTTACCATAGTGGTGGTTTGATTTTGTGGTAATAATAAGATTTTGACTGAGTGACAAAGTTCTGACGATTATATTTTTCTATGAAGTTTTTTGATCCTGGGACATTTGGTTTAAAATACGTTGTGTGCTATTTTACATTTAGAGGATGCTAGAATACTTTGCATTTCTAGCCAATAGTCTTTTTTTGCAGTGCCTCACATCAAGTTTAGCTTGGAAGTTTTTAAGAGCAATTAGCAGTCTCTCTCTCCTCCATCCATACCCTTCCCTCTTTTCCTCCTGTCCCATTAGCCTCTAGAATGCTTCTGTGGTCAGACCTCTCAACCATACCGAATTACTTGGTTTTTACAGAGTTTTGGGGTCCAAACAAAGGGGTGCCACGATTCCAGAGTGGCACCCCTTCATTTCGGATTTTTTTTCTTTAGTTTCTTTACTGTTTTTGAATATCGCGTTATCGAAGCTGATGCCATCATGTGTGTGATGACATGAGCTTCATCAGGGTTATCAGCCAGTCAGAATTAAGCTCCTTGAGCTCACGTTCATCATTTCCAGCTGCAAATGCGAGCGGGAAACATTTGGAAGCAGCCAAGAGCAACAAATGTTAGCGGATTGGATTCTAGATAGAGTGAGCAGGATTTTATTTTGTATGCACTCGTTGAGCAGGATTTTTAGCAGCAGCAATGTTTGGGGCAATGCGAGCGGATTTGGATGCAGCAGGAATGTACTCACGAGCAGATTTCAAATGTACTCATTGAGCCTGGAAAGACATCAGGTTTGAATCAAGTAAGGTGTCTGTGTGTGTGTATGTGTGTCTGTGTGTGTGCAAATGCCCCCCATGTAATATACCTGGTGGCTATAGGTATTCAGGCTCAAACCCTGTACCTTTGGTACAAGGCAAAAAGAGCCTAAAGTCCCTAGCCACCACCATGTCTGAGCTTTGTCTAGACTTTTTGTGCTAAGAGTTTAGAGCTAAGCCACCATGAGAAGTGAACAGAATTTGTATTCCCCCATTACTGGCTTTGTTGTTTGTCCAGGTTTTTTGTGCAAAGAGATTGAGAGCTATGGTGAGAAGTGAGAACTGAATTCACTACATGATAGCTATAAAATTTCAGTCTTTCTATTTTTTAGGGGACTGCTGATTTGGCATAGTGGTATGTTGCTCTGACTGTGGTGCATAGGGTCCTGGGTTCAAGTCTTGCCAGTGAAATGCATGGTGGTAACACAACATTTTATTATAGCAACTTTACAAAATTATACAAGCAATGTTTAAAATGTGTCGCTGGTTTTGACCTTTTGACCCCCCCCCCAAAAAAAAAACTGAAGTTGAAAATAAGTGCGAGAAGCTGTGCAAGATGCCTATGGCTTACACTACTGTCATGGCATTTATAGTGTGGGTGTGGAAGTAGACTTTTATGATGGAAACGTTCTGAATTGGGCAGTTTTGTCATTATTGGTTCATGCATTTTGTTTCACTGCCTACTGTACAGCCTACTGGAAAATGTTCAAACAAGAAATTTAAAATGTGCTCAGTCTAACAAGTGTGCTGTATTATATAAGGAATATAACTTAATAAAGTCAGGAAGGTGTATCAAAGAAAAGAACACATGTATGTTTCTTGTTTTGTGTGTAAGGGGCCAATGATTTGAAAACAGCCCAAAGGTAATCTTTATCCACCACTGGCCAGATGCATTTTCTTTGGATGTGGTGTGTGGGTTTTAATGCTATTTCAATGAATGTGAGTTTCAAAGGCAGAGTAGTTTTAATGCAAGGTCTATTTTCACTGTGAGACAGTATTGCTTTGTTTAGGAAATGTCTCTTAGTGTTTGAGCATTGTTGTGCTGCAAAATGTAAAAATAAAATCAAAATAATCATTGTAGAAGTAAAGCAGTATGCACACATTAGTGTTTATGGTAAATGGGAAGAAATCACCAGGTAATAGGACATTGGAATGGCTGCAGGGGGACTCTGGTGCCATATTTTGGTTGTCTGTTCTTCAGTTTGTGTTTGAAAGTTGGTATCCCACAATTCCAATGGAGTGGGTGGGGTTATGCATTCAAATTAGATGTTAATCAGCGTACATTTTTGTACCTATTTTTCATGGGCCTTGTCCAGATTTGTGATGTTTCCAGGTTGAGAGGCATGTCTGTGGTTCCCTCCTCACCACACATTCCAAAAGGCCATTCCATGGTTCTACAACCCTCCCCAAGATAAAGTGTTTTCAGAGCTCTTTCCCCTCTGTCCATCCTATTCAAGACAACACCTTCACCACTTCCTTGTGTAATTGTGCACCAATATCAAGTTCCCTTCCTGTGCCTTCTAATCTTAAGAAGAGAACTGCTCTAGCTCCTCTTGCCTCTAGTAATAGCACTCCCCCCTTCTTCTCATGGATCTTTCTTGTAGGTTAACAATGGAAATGACAATGGCCTGGACTTTAATGTCCCCCATGGAAAATCTAGTAACTCCTTAACTACATACTTTATTTCATTGACCATGTCCCACTGAAAAACTCTCACATGTTAAGAACACTTCAGTATCCTCAAAACAGGGTGGGGGACATGAACAAACGCTTCCCAAATTAAGGGCACAGTTTTAATAACTGTGTGCAGTTCTGTATGGCATAAAGGATGGTCCTCAGGCTGCTGAGGACTCCAAAGGAAAGTCACCAGACGGGCAGGTATGTTGAAATGAAAAGGGTATGACCAGACACCAAAGGGCAAAGCTCTTTTCAAACAGTGCAGAAGGGACAGCAAGCCTAGACCCAGCTATACATGACTACGACAGAGGTCTGAATGGTTCACCTTAACCAGAACAGACAGACATACAAAGATGGGTAAAAGGCAGCAGACTGAAGAGATCAGCTACTCCCAGAAGCTGCAAAAGTATTTCTTCACAGAAACAGATGTGGACCCATAAAAGGGTTTATATGAGTGGATGGTGGATAGGAATTCTACAGAAGTATTCAACAAGGCATGAGACAAATAAGAGCAAGGAAGAAGGGTGGAATGGTAGGGAAGTAGAATAAAGACTCTGCGGGAAGTCCAGGAAGGCTTTTATCTCCTGCTGTTAAGCAAAAGTACAATAATGTAAAGATCAAGAAGCTAAACTCATTAGACTCTGTTAGATTTACTGCTTAGACATACTGGAAAGTGTACATCAAGTAGGTACAGTATAAACTGAAGTCAATTAGGCTGTAGTATTGCAGTAACCGAAACAGTAAGTCCCAAATGAATAAAAATAAAATAACTAAAATGGAGAAAAATGTGAATTTCAAAACTCAGTGTTTCGTTATTAAAGTATATTGTCTGAGGTATTGTTCCCTGCACTCCTCACATCCATGTAACTTACATATATACAAACTGGGATCACTTTGCCTCAAAGAAGGGGACCCAATAAAATACTGCATCCTCAGATTTAGCATACATTACCCCCACATATGCACATGTAGTTCTGCTATTCCAAGGACCGTGATTAGTCTGCAGAATTTCAAGAGGTTCCTCAACAGCAGATACACTGCTTTAAAGTACACAAAAGGTCTGCATCCACTAGTCTTTAGCAAAAGCACCAAGTAGGCAGTAAAACTTTAGTTATTAGGCACTAGCACTTTTACCGCTTTAACAGGATGGGAAGGCAAAAGTTTGTCTTAGCAACTGCAGTGTGCAAACATTTCTTCAACAAATACTGGTGGGCATCTGCATGTCTTTAACAAATGCATAATCAGACAATGTGATGTGTTCAAGCTGTAGCAAAAAAATTGTCCTACTGTTAAATCTGTACATTCTGCTGCTTCTTCCTCCTTTTCTAACTCTGTTATTGACTTTTAATGCATATCTCCCTACTGACGGGCTGCTTGTCATCAACTGCCTCTTATGGAGGGAGTGCAGTCCATCTGTCTCTCTAATCCATGTCAACTAGGACTTCTACTCCTAAAGTACCTCTGTTGTTGGCTGTTTACTACATCTTAGCACAATGAATCCTTTCTTCCACTCTACCTACTGGTTTGTTACTCCCGTAATTTGCTGATCATTAGTTGGTTATTCTCCAACCTGACTTTACTGTGCTTCCTCTATTAGAGTAATATTGCTCAGTTTTCACACCATATCTGCCTTCATTAACTCACCTCAAATCTCCCAAGCCTTTTCCCACTGCACCTCTCAGTCTAATTCACAGTCCCAATGTATGCTTTCCCACCTTACGTTTATCGCTTTACCTTGCTGTTCTTATCATAACTGCAGGCTTCTTTTGCTACTTATTCATTGCCCCCCACTTTACAGCGAACTGGGCACTCTGAATCAACTTTACAATATAAATCTATTTCACCAGGATATTAATAGACTAGCCTTGTCCATTTCCCTTTTCTCTAAAGGCACTTAATATTTCCTCAAGGAATTCAGAAGCTATATACATAAACTAAGAGGTGACCACGGAAATATAAACTTTAGCATACTTGTAAAAATAAAAAGCAATAATTGCTGTAAGCCGTAATATACTCTGTATAAAAGTAGAAATTTTAATGAGACATACTACAGGTAGGCAAGCGCTTTCACAAATGCTTCATCAGAAGTACGAAGCTTGCCCCTATTGTAAATATGTTGATAATGGCAATAATTTTACAGTCTGTAATACCAATTATGAGATCAATAGGTAGGTTTAACTGCAAATCTAAAGGTGTGGTTTATCTGGCCAAGTGCTTGTTCTGTGAAAGTTTTTATATAGGTAAAACAGAATGGAGATTTAGAGAACGACTATATGAGCATATTTATAGTATTAATAAATTGCATGTTCATAATGCCCTAGACAGACATATGACCTTCCCAGAACATCATTTTAAATTATAAATAATTGAGCAAGTTTCGTCTGATGAAACAGGAGGTCCTTGGACTCAAACTGGAATGCTGTGAACTTAAGTGGCAAGTTCAATTAAATGCCTATAGCTTTCCTAGGTTGAATGATAAATGCTCAATACAGTGCGTATTATAAAAATTGAAGGCACTGGATAAACAATATTTTTGGTTGTAAGTTTTTATATGTGATTGTTTTTATGGTTGTATTTCAATTTAATGTGTTTTCTGTTTTATCATATTATATAGTAGCCTATGGTAGCCAGGTACTTTTATGAATTAATTGATTGCTTATTTAGTTGTAGTTCAGTTTTTGAACCACAAGATGGTAGTGTTTCTAAAGATTTGTTTCAGTGATGTAATTTCCTTGAGTCACATGACTTAATGGAAGGCTGTTTAAACTGTGTTCTTTACTTTGCTCTTGTTGTCTGAAGAAGTTTGTTTTAATAAACACAGACAAAAGTGCTTACATTATTTAATTTTTAGCGTCAGATTCTTGATTTACCCTTCTGCTTCTTCTTAGTACTTGTATTTGTTTTTGTGGCGTTTCTTTTTGGCTCTTAGATGCTTAAGAAACATTGAATCACCCTGACATTTTGCCCCTTTTGAGACGTAGATGACCCCCATTCAACACTCTACAGCTTTACCTGCATAATTATATTACCTACACAAATGACAGGCCTGGCTAGCATACAAAAAATGAGTATAGCTCCTAAGCAAGTTACTTAACTTCCCATGTCTTCCTGATGAATTAGCTCCAACTGTTTCTGGATCAAGTAAAATACTTTCTTCTATATTTATTTGGTCTACACTTCACGCAATCATCATTAAAAATTCTTTCTACATTACTAAATAAGCTTAAGCCCTGGTTATAGAAGTCTATTGTCTGCCACTTACCAATATGCACTACCCTGGAAACTTAAATCCTCATTATTTTTGTTACTCACCATTCTGATCTCACTAAAATTATTCAAGCTAACTCTTTGGTCTAATTTAGTCTTCAGAAGCGCAATTTCATTGAATGGATAGTTTCAAACACCTCCAGCAAATGTTACAGTGTCTACTACCAAAGACAGCATCACAATCTTTGATCCTTTAAGAAATTCAGACTTCAGCTAGAAAGATCAGCTTCCCCACTCAAAGAGCCCTCTGCTATTTGACTTGCTTTTGTCTACTGATTAGTTACCACTGCATATGCCACTACCAATACAAATCTTGCCATTGACCACTTGAATGGCAAGGCACCATTTCTTTATTTTACTACTCATAAAATTAGAGGAGGGGTTGCTACCTTTTATTAATACCCAGTAGAAACAATCCTTGCATATAGACCTTTCATCTGGAAACTGTAGAAAACTTCCAATTCCACCAAACCATCTGTAATTTAAAGAAGTTAAGAAACAAATAGCAGAATGGCTATTAAAATAAATAAATCCTAGTACTTAAAACATTGACTCTGCACTTCATTTAACTAACTCAGATTACATTGGACAGACACCAAAAAGTCCTTGCTGAAACAGAACTACAAACCTGCAAGCTTTCCAAATTCCATAGAAATACAAATCTTGTAAAAAAAAAAAAAAAAAAAAAAAAAACCTTCATGACGATGCAGAGGCTATCTGCACCTACTTCTTGTAATTATACTTCCTACCTATACAATCATTATGGGAGTCACCGAAGCCCTTAGGGCCTCCATCCTTCCACTACTTCTAATATGACCAGGGAAGTAAAACTTCTCTTGCTGCCTGACAACAACTCTTGTCCATCACATCACCTTTGGAACTATTCTTCAGTGGTGACTAGTTTTGTTTCTAAACCCCTCTGACATTTAAGCTACCATCTCACTGTCTGAAGGAGCTATCCCTCCTGAATGGAAACATGAATTAATAATCTTTCACCCCAAACCAGCCAATGCTAATAAAATGAAAGAATTAAAACTCCTAGCCACTCTTCTACTATTCCTAAAACCATCAGAAAAGTGGTCTATGTGCAAGTTCGGAGTCCTCAAACACTGGCTATTTCTGCACTAGCAACATGGTTTTCATTAACACTAGCCACATCGCTCAACCTCTTAAAGCAAGAAATATGGACAAAATAAAATAAATGGAGGGAAAAAGCTCAAAGATAGTGACATTTTTTTTAAATATTGCTCTTGCAAACTTAGAAAGTTGATAGAATAACAGGTGTTACATTTGCATGAATTTTCTGAAGGGTATTAAGCCTAAAACTCAAAATGTCTGTAGTCATTTTCTGGCTTCAGTCCTCAATGATTTGCTAATAGTTTGCCGGAAAACCAAAATTTTATGAGGAACAAAAAATATATGAGGCAAAAATCTGGACAGTTGAGAAGTAAGACATTGGGGTTTGGTATAATGGTTAAGGTGTTTACCTCACAAAGTTTGATTCTCACCTCTGAAAGGGAAACTTGTAAGACTTATTCAACTGCCCACAGCAGGGACTTCCAAAATCATAGCTGTTTGAAGCTGCCGGCTTGGATCAGATATGGATCCGATACCCACAGGTTGCTGACAAATGAAGTTTACCTACTCACATGGAACGTTATGGTGAGTACATAACTTCTTTATCTGAAGTAGTTAACTTCATTTGTACATCAACCTGTGGGACAGAGTCCCCAGCTACCCAATCCTTGGGATGTCCTCATGGAAGGATATTCCGGAGCACTGCAGAGCCAAAGGATGCTCTCCCTCTGGAAATTATGTCCAACTTGTAATGGTTAATGAACGTATGAGATGATGTCCAAGTGGCTGCTGAACAAATGTCATCCAATGACACTCTGGACCAAAAGGCAGCAGAGGTAGAAATCGATCGAGTAGAGTGGGCGTAGACTCCTTCGGGTTCAGGTCGGCCAGAACTCTTATATGCAAGAAGTATACATTGGGAGATCCATACATTGGGATCCATCTGGACAATGTAACTTTTGATACTGGTTTTCCCAAAGAGGGCTTAGCAAAGGATACAAAGAGTTGGTCAGATTTCCTGTGATCAGCGGTCCTGTGCAAGTAGAACCTCAATTGCCTGTGTACATCCAGAGAATGTAACTTGTATTCACCCTTGTTCTGATAATTTGGAAAGAATACTGGTAAATTAAAAGATTGATTGATATTGGGCTCCGAAGCAACTTTGGGCAAAAAGGAGGGATTGGTCTTGAGAGAAACTCTATCTTTATGGAAAACCAAGTATGGTGGTTTGGAGCAAAGGCCTTGAAGCTCCGAAACCCTTCTGGCCGAAGTGATGGCAATAAGAAAAGCAGTCTTCCAAGATAAGTATTTTAGATCTACCGAAGCTGCAGGCTCAAAGGGGGGAGCTGTCAGAGACTGGAGAACAAGAGTTAAATCCCATGGAGGAACTGCATCTTTAACAGGAGGCCTCAAGAGGAAAGTGTCTTTTAAGAAGGTCTTGCATAATTTGAAAGAGGCCAAGGGACCGAGATCACTTCCCACATGATAGTGGGAGATTGCAGTAAACTGGACTTTGACCGTAGAGGAGCTAGCACCCTGGTCGAATAAGATTGACAAAAATTCTAGTACTGCTGGTAACAGAGCTGTAAAGGGGTCTAAGTTTCTATGCTCCGCCCAAATTGAAAAGCGTTTCCATTTGCTATTATAAACCTTTCTCGTAGAAGGCTTGTGAGCGGCTATTAGAATAGCCTTAACAGAGGGCGAGATACCGGGAGTCCTAGTTATTACTGGAACTGGATCAACCAAGCTGTAAGCTTGAGGTTGTCCAGGTTCGGGGTTGTTAATCCTAGTGGGTGAGAGATCAGATCCGGAGTGGGATCTAGAATCCATGGGGGATTCACTAGATGAGACCACATACATGGGAACCACGCTTGACGAGGCCAGAATTGGGCTATGAGGATCACTCTGCTCCCCAACCGACGGGCTTTCTGCAAGAATTTTAGCATTAGGGGAAGAGGTGGACAAGCATAAAGTAGACCGGATGGCCATTGTCCCCAAGGGAAGAAGGGCTTGGAGTGCTTGCAACACCAAAAGCACCGCTCTCATCTCTAGGACATTGATATGCAACAAGGTCTCTGAATGGGTCCACATGCCTTGGACGGTTCTTCATTTCATCGAACTCGGATATCATTCTCGCAGTTCTTATGCACTGATCCTTGATGATGCACTTTTTTGACTTGCTGGGTGATGACTAGTGTATTCTAAATATGAGTTTCTAAAGGTTTCTTTTCTATATATTCTGGATTTAAATCCTGCTGTCCCACTCGATACAAAAGTGTCTAAATATGCTATCCCTGTCATGCTACTAATATGGGTGAATTTTAAATAACCACTGGCGTCATTCAAATACTTCACAAATACATCTACTTCACTTGTACCATCCCATAAAATAAAAATATCATCCAAAAACCTAGTGTAGCATATACATTTACTAGGACATTGACTATCCAAAATATATTCACTTTCCCAATCTAGCAACACCATATTTGCATATATGGGGGTGCAGGCCGCCCCCATGGCTACCCCGCTTTTTTGTCTCTAGTATTCGCCCTCGAACCAGATATAATTAAAATCTAATACAATGGACAAACTCACAAATTAAACTTTTTTTCCCACTCAAAGTTCATATACTTCTGAATACCGTTACTAAACCTTTCTAGTACTTCTTCCTTTGGGATGCAGGAGAACAAGTCCACCACATCAATGGTTACAAACACTAACCCTTCCTTCCAAATTTCCGGTTTCAACCTTCCCAAAAAGTCCCATGAGTCTTTCACTATATGGTGTGCTCTGTCATATATTGGTTTTAGCCATCCATCTATTACTTTCCCATATGGGAATGTCTTAGACCTACTACCGGAAATAATGGGCCTGTAAGGGGGATCTTCGATACTTTTATGGATCTTTGGGATCCTTACTATGGTGGCAAGTACTGGATGTTCCACTCTCAAAATATTGTACAAATTCATGTCTATCCTGTTGCCCAAAAGGAACTCCTCTAGATATAAATCAATCCTTCTGTGTCCGATATTTACTTCAATAATAGAAGATACCATATACTTACTATCATTATGTAATATTTCAAATATTTTATTATAATCCTGTGTTTTTACTAGTACTACGCCCCCCCCCCCCAATCTGGTTTCATAACTCGAATGTGGGTCTCATAACATATTTAATTTAATAATTTGTTTTCCTCTCTACTTAAGTTGTACCTTCTCTTTCCTTTCGTACACTTCTCTTGTAACAGACATTTCCTCTGTGACCAACCTCTCATATGCAACTAATGTAGGATGTAAAGGGGGCGTATATTTACTTTTTTTCTTAAACACATTCTCCTGTACATTTCTTTGGTTGTTCTGAAAGTGTATGGCCAAATTTAATTCCTTAAGTACAATTTAAATTCCAATAAGGTATCTACTACATTGAATTTTTCATAAGAGACAGATTTCATACCTTTTGTAAACATGAAGCGAGTTTTCTCAAGCTTTAAATTGTGTGTAATTACATATATTGAATTGCCCCATACTGAATTGTACAGCATTGTGCTGCTTTATCTCCACTTCGTTGTCTCGTTTCTCCATCCTTCCTTCCCCTGCCCCCCATGCATCCCTGAACTCCCCTGTCCATTGTTGATTCCTGCCTAAAAAAACTTTTTTGCCATTGTAATGTGTTCAATTTTCATTTCTGTCCATGTAAGGGTAAAATTTCCTACCTCTACCATAAATACTGTTGTGTGCTCTGTCTTCCTTCTTCCATGTATAAGCCATTTGTTTATCATACTGTTCAACATCTCTCTGTAATTTGCGACACTTCTTATTAAATATTTTCTTACTCATCATCTACAAAGTCATATTGCTTCACATATTTTTCCCACTGGTTGAATAACATATCTTTCTGTATTTTTTCATTCAATTGTTCAACATCTTTTAACAAATGACATAACTTGCTGTCATTACATTTGATTAAAAACACCATCAATTTAAAACCAAAACTGTCAAACAACAAATTGCATTCTTTTTTATTTTCTGCATTTAATTCCATTCCCATTGGTATCTTGAAAAATCGAAGCCCCATAGGCACAATTTTTAACTCAAGGCATCTACTTAAGTATGTATTGTCAATCTGTAACCCTCGAATAACCCCCAGCTGTTTCCCAAAGTCATATATTAAGTATATAAAGATGCAACCCTACCAGCAGAAAGAGAGGTTTATGACAAAACTGTGGCAAAACACAAAGTACTAAAAGTGGGAGACACTTGTGTGTTTGTGGAAAATGATTATTCACTATACACCAAGCAGAATAGTAGTAAATTTTTCCAGCAGTCAGGCAATATTGAGAAGTGTGAAATTCAAGCTGCTGTATCCGGCTATCTTCAGAATATATTTTTTTCCCGGAGGTTCAAAGTCATTTTTTGATGTGCAAAACACAAAGGAGGAGATACAGACATTTGTCCAACAAAAAGCTATTGTACAGAAGGGGGTTCTGCTTCTTAGTCTTCTAATAATGAAGCTCAAAGACAGGCTATGTCAGTAAAGCCTTTTCTAATGTTTCAAATGAATATGCGTAAGAGAGAGAGAGAGAGAGAAAAAAGTACAAGAGTTGTCTAGAAGAAGCAGGAGTACATTGGAAATGAACCAGAGTCTGGAGCTGGAAGATTGGGATCAACAGGAAGAAACCAGCAACTTTTAAATTAATAAATAAAAATGAATAAATGGATTACAAAGCATCAATCACATTTCTGAAATACAGCAGACCAAGAAACCCAGAAATATTGGACTTATTTAACTTTGTTAAACTTGTAGGGAAGTCCAAAGCACATGCCCTACTTCATGTCATTAATGTTTGGATGAACATTAAGGAGAGGGAAAGAGGAAGAAAAGAGGTAACTAAGTAAATGGACTTTTGTTTTTAACAGTACTTTTTGTAAAACATGACATATGCAGCATGTTACAGAGTAAAGCTTTTTCAGTAATTGTGTACGCAATATGGATACTAAAGTAAACAGGGGTCATTTTTCCTTTCTTTCTTCCTTTCTTCTTGTGCACTTTTAAGAAATGTAGGCATTGCAATCTAACATGAGAAGATAGCTTGGAAAAAAAGAGCATGACACAAGTATTTTTTTTTACCTTTGCATAGAGGAATGACTGAATTAAGGCCATTGGCTTGATCTAACAACATTTTAAGTGGAAGCTACTAAATAAAAGAACACTGAATGAAATGAAAAGTTTTCCTTTAGTGAAAAAATGCTCACAGTGCAACAGGAGAAGCTCATAGCTGAGGGCAACTGTGTATCTGGTTCTCATGTTTCAATAGAGATAAGCTGATAAGGGTAATACAAACAGAATACTTTTTTATTTCAATGGCTAAAAGATGATGTTTTCTGAAAACATTGAAGTGTTTTTCTACAGCTGTGAGAGGAATAAAGATAAGAAAAAAAAAACACTAGTTTAAGTAGAAGCACAGGCTGTACTGTGTGTGTTTAAGCATGGATAACCTTTATTATAAGTCAAAGCCTGTGAGTGCAGCTGTCAAGTCTAGAACAATTGCTCCTATTAGGATGGTTAAACTTCATTATTTGAAGATATACATGTTTTTGTCTGTTTGTATTAAGTTAATATGTTCTAAGGAGTGCTTTTTTATTTGAGGGTTCAAATTCTTGTAAGATGCGATACTGGTTTAAATAGATATGACAAGAAACAACTGTATAAATAATCAACCTGCCAAACAATGTATGCATGTAACACAAAAGCTGAAACTAGACATTTTAAAAAAAGCTGCTATACATAATAGGTGGAAATAATGACTTCTTATCATAATGGCAACACTTTCTATATTGTCTTTCAATGTGAATGTTCTCGCAAGTATGTACAAAAAGGAAAAAGTAGTGAACTACATTAAGAAATGCAGAGTGCATTTATCTATGCTACAGGAGACAAACTTGGAAAAAAATAAGCAAGTGAATTTGATAAACAAAGGATTTCAGAATGGTTATTCGGTGTAATATCTGGGACAAAGTAAAACGGGAGTACTTGTATAACTATTGGAGCTTCTCTGGCAATTAATATAAGAGGGGAAAAGATAAAAATGGTAGATTTGTAGTAGTAAGGGGCAACTGGCAAGGCAGGAGGATTATGATGACATATAAATATATTCTACCTAAAACTGCTACAATGGAGCTTAAACAATTCAGAGAGGAACAATCAGCTTTCAGTAGTTAATATTACTTATAGGTGGGGGGCTGGAATTTGATTTGCAACAGTGGGGATGAATCTGGGGGCCTAGAATGGAAAATATAGCAAAAAGATAGTAGTTTTTGAAAAAAAATTATGAGAATGTTTGGAATGAAAGATGTTAATTCAGTAGTGGGAGCTTGGAGAGAATTTACATATTATTCTCCAAGGTACAAAAACCGGGCTAGGCTAGACAGAAATTATATTTCACAGGAACAAGTGCATTTAACTGAACGTTTTGATATACATGCAATAACTTTTTCAGATCACATGCCAATAATAACTAAAGTAAAAATGCAGGCTAAAGAAATAAAAAAATGAGGCACTGGTGCTCCCCCACCTATCTGTAAATAGAGAGGAATTTAAGGAATGGGTAGTGGAAATTATTCAGGATTTATTAGGGAAGATAGAAATTTCTTCTGAAAATACAGCTAGAGTGTGGGATAAAATGAAAGTTGTGTTTAAAATAGAGTAGAAATAAAAGAAAAAGAAACAAGGTTAAGAAGCAACAAGAATTATTTAGAGAGACTTACAAAGGTTAATGCATTGCATAATAGTGGATAAGAACAAGAACAGATGACCACAGAGTGCTAGACAGAAAATAAGGGACTACCTTGATAATATGCATGTTAAGCAACTGTTTTTTTTTTTTTTTTTGATAACTCCAGAGCACAAAAGCTTTTAGCACAATGGCTCAGGTAACAAAGTAGAAAGGGTTCTTACATGCTTAAGGAGCCTATGACAAGGAAAATAACCATACAGGTATTAGAAATATTTCAGAAATGTTATAAAAAATCTGTATAAAGCAAAGAAATGTGGAAGTCAAGAAAAAATACAAATAGAAATGTTTGTGGAATAACTGAATATGCCAAGATTAGAAGTAGATGTGGCTCAGTTACTAACAGTAAGGATAGGAGGAGAGGAGATAAAAATGGTTGATGTATAACCAATCTACAGGAAAGTGTCCAGGAATAGAAGGTATTCCTATGGAAATTTGGAAGGTGTGAGGGAAGAAAGGGATAATGATCTGAAAGGTTTTGTTTAACAGTATTTTAAAAGGAAGAGAAGTACCAAAATCCTAGAAAAAAGCTGTGGTGGCTATAATACCCAAAGATGGTAAAAGACCCATCAGATCCAGCTTCGTATAGGAGCATTTTGATTATAAACCATGACTATAAACTGTATGGCTAAGGTAATGCCAACATTGATAGGTATGGATCAATGTGTGGAGGGGTGGCAAACATTTGACAACATTAACAAAACGATGACGACCCAGAGGGAAGCAGAATGCAAGAAAATACCACTGTTGATGGGTCTTGATACAGAGAAAGCCTTCAACAGAGTAAGCTGGCATTTTATGAGTAAGAAATTGAAGCATTTCCATTCCCTGACACAATAATAAGGTTAATTAGGAATATATATGAGGGGTCGGAGGCAAAAATTTAAGGGGGAGTTCCTCTCTAATAACTTCTGTTTTAATAGAGGAACCAGGTAGGGATCGTAACCCTTCTTACCTGCATTAAGACAACGTTGATGGTTGGGTGTTCGTTTAAGTAGTTTATTGTATACAAATACATCAGAATAGATGGCAGGAGCATTGAACTTAAATTAACTGACTACATACTTGCATGCTCATACTGGTTATTCACTCAAAATGGCACTTTTGCTTGCACATGCTCAGTACTTATATGCATGTGCTGACTCACTCTAAAGCTTCTTAAAGGTATACCACATACTCTGATCTACATCCTCCCTCTTTACTGAGCTATCTCATATAAACAATGACATTTGAAAAGGCATGTAATTATATAGACACTAAAAGAAAAACAGTCATGTCCAGGTTGCTGTGTATCTAGTACTAGGTTTCACGATGCAACCTGATCTTGTGACATAATAGTTAGGATTGGGTTTAGCAACTTGGAAAGTTACTGGGTAATGTTCTGCTTGAGGAGTCTCAGGGATTTTCTCAGGAATGGGGATTGCTGACTGAATGTTCTCTGGAACAGGAACATTGGACAAGTCACTGTGAGAACTAGAGTCAGTCACAGGCAAAATGCTGCAACACTGGTTCGGACACTGGTAACAAATGCTTCCGATTTCATCCGAATCCACTCCTTGTGATTCCACAATGTACGATCTCAGCTCTTGACACAAACTTTTCACAAATCCGAAGCAATCAAAACCTTCTGACATTTGTATCCTCACTACCTCCCCTTTTTGTAAAGAATGGGGTGGTTTGCTGGTTTTATAGTAAAACTTCTGGGACAAATGCTTTTTCGACAGTTGGGCTTTTACTGCTTTGTTTTTCATAGCACTTGGGACCAATAAATTACTTCTGATTGGTAGTGTGGTTCTGGTTTGTCTCGACCTAAGTCTCTAAGCAGGTGAACCAAGATGTTTATCACAAGGAATGTTTCCAAGATTTAACAAATTGAGAAAAACAGCATTGTCATGTCTGGATTTTTCTAAGAGCTGTTATGCACTTTGAACTGCACATTCAGTCAAGCCGTTTGACTGTGGGTACTCAGGACTACTTGTAATATCAACAAAGTCCCACTCTTCGGCAAATCTCTTGAACTGCTGACTTGTAAACTGTGCATCATTGTCAGAAATAACTCTGTGCAGATTACCATGGACAGAAAAATGTTGCTTCAACTTAGTAATGACAGTACTGAAAGTTACGTTAGGAAGTAGGTCATTCTCGATCCAATTTGAATAAGAATTTACTAACACCAAATAATGCTGACCATTCCACTCAAGGATATCTGTGGCTACTGTCGACTAAGGAAGTTCAGGAATCTGGCTTAACTGAAGTGGTTCTTTCTGTTGATGCGGCTTTGTACTATTACATACTGAACAAGATGAAAGTACTTTCTCAATATCTCTTGACATAGAAGGCCAAAATACTAGATCTCTCGCCCTTCTTTTGGTAGAATCAGTTCCGGGGTGGCCACAATGCAAGATCTTAATATACTCTTGTTGCAAGGATTTTGGAACAATCACTTTAGAACCTTTCATGATGATACCATCGTCTGACAAAATCTCATCTCTATATGGAAAATAAGGTTATACTTCTACTGGTAAACAAGATTGCTTTGAAGGCCATCCTCGACTGATAAAAACAGGTTTAGCTTCTGAAGAATTGGATCTGAAGCTGTGTGAGTTCTGAGCTCATCAAGATGTGTGGAAGAAAAAAAGTCTCACTTCCATGACTTCAAAATCAAGTTGCTCATTGTTATGCTGTTCTGTGGCCTTTCTGGGTGATCTGGATTAAGTATCGGCAAGATAAAGAAGTTTGGCTTTTGTGTCGACAAGAATGAAATTGTACTTCTGCAATTTGAGCATCATACATTGCAATCTAGCTGGAGCTGTATGCATAAGCTTTCTCAAAATAGTAACTAGAGGTTGGTGGTCAGTTTTGATCTGGATAGGTTGACCATAAATATAATCATGAAACTTCAAACATGCAAACAATTGCCAAAAGCTCTTTCTCAATCTGCGCATATTGCATCTTGATCTGGGTGAGTTCTCGATGCATAGATTACTACTGTACCCACTTGAGGAATGACTGCACTTAGACCAAATTTAGAAGCATCACAGGAAAGGGTAACTTGTTTGCGAACATCATAGTAGCTGAAAGTTGGTAGATTAACAATTTTCTGTTTCAGGACATCAAATACTCTTTAGTGCTGTCCTGACCATGACCAAATTACATGTCTGAGTGTCAGCTCTCGTAATGGTGCTGAAAGTCGGCTTAAATCTGGAATATACTTGCCTAGATATTTGACCATGCCAAGAAAAGGTTGTAGGGCTTGAAAATTATCTGGAGCTGGCATCTCCAGAATTGCTGTTTACTTGGAAAGATCTGGTCATATGCCTGAACTGGTAAACTCTTGACCAACATAAGTAACTTCTCGTAGCCTGAATTTGCACTTCTGAGGATTCAGCTTAAGATTCACTTCATGTGTTCTATCCAGAACTTTCCTGAGGTTTCTGTCATGTTCAGCTTCACACCACTGCCTCCAACTAGAATATTGTCTACTATAACAACACACAGATAGCCATAAAACATTGCTCCATTGCATGCTGAAAGACTTTACTTGCAGAATTTACTACAAATGGCATTCTCAGAAATCTGTATCTTCCAAATGATGTACCGAATGTGGAGAACAATGAAGATTCTCGGTCAAGCAAAATTTCTAAAATGAACTCTTTGCATCTAAGAGACACAAAACAGTGGCATTTGGCATGAGGGCAGCAACTTCGACTGTGCATATTGGATGATGAAGCCTTTTTAATGCTTTGTTCAAGTCTCTTGGAGCAATACATATTCTGAGATCATCTGAGATTTTCTTATGAGCAACCACCATGGAATATACCCACTCAGTAGGTTCTTCTACTGGACAAATTACTCCTAGCTGCATCATTTTTGCCTAGCTCATCTTTGACACTGTTCTGCATAGCTACTGGAACTTTCTGTGCTGGTCTGACAACTGGGCTGATCTCTGGGTCTAACTTCATAGAGTACACAACTGGTAGTTTCCCTAGATTTCTGCAAAAATATTAGCATACTCAGAAAAAATAGTTTGAGCAAAATTTGAGCTGTTGTCATGCAGGCTTATATGGTGAACTTCTTTATTTAGTGAAAGCAGTCCCATTTTCAAACTATCTCTGAGGTCTACCAATGACTGCACGTCTCTTGACTAGGAAAAATTGCAAGTCATAGCTGTTCCCAGCAGAGTAACACGCAAGCTCTACTCAGCCTTCGGTTTAAATCTCTTCACCACCCACAACCAACAAGCTTCACACACTTTGTTAAATAAAGTTGTTCTGCACCTTTTACTCTAGCAAATATTTCTGCTGACATAACATTGCACTTTGAGCTCTAAGGGACTCCCATTAATTCAAAGAATACAAACTATTGCATTCTAGGTGCTTAGGATTTCCCTCTCTCTTCCCCCCTTGGCTGACCTGGTGCGACTCAGTTTGAACTCTACAGTTCCCTACAAAATGGAGTCTACAGGACTGCAACTAGTCACCATAACAAAATCAGTTTCTCTCCGCATTTAAGCAGAGTAGGTTGCACACAAAAAGCATTTGTTAAGCTTTCACTTACCATGCTGTGTAATTAAGCAGGTCACCATTTTGGTCAGCCATAGGGCTCTTTTTTCTACTTGAGTGTTTGCCTCCTTCCCCTGTAACTTAAGTAAACTGACTCTTACATTAAGAACTATAATAGTGACCTTATAGCTTTAGGACACCTTAGGAAACCTTGTAAACTGCAATAGCCCCACTACTGCCTTCTCTTTTGCCTCACCCCCTCTTTCCTCAAACAGGTTAAACTGCTACAATTCAATACAGGCATCATTTTCAAATAACCTGGAGATTCTTGTCACCAAATTGCAACTTAATAAAAATAAATGCATTAATATCATCTGTATGTACATTCCCCCAGGTAACACAATATCTACACTTGAAGATATCCTGCACTGGCTATCATGTCACTACCCCCAGGAAACCCTACTACTTGGAGACTTTAACAGAGATTGGGGCACCTGTTCCTCAGAATCCCCAACCACCCATATTAACCTGCATGCATTTACACAAATCATATCCACCCCTACCAGGATAGGTAAACCCAACCAAAAAGAAAGCATACTTGACTGGGTACTGATAGTCACCCCCAACTGTACACCTCTGGTACCCTCCCTGATGGCCTAAGCGATCACCATCTCACATATGTAATTAAGCACAAAGCCATTAATTCCCAACAACCCTTACTGAGAAAGGTTAGAAACAATATAAACTTTGACCCTGCCAAATTCCAACAAGAACTAAACTCATGTAATAGGTCTATTCTAAAACACCTCCCCTTACAGGAAGCAGCAGCATATTTTAACAACAAATTCCTTGAGATCCTTGATTTGCATGCACCTGTTCGTTCAAAGAGAACAAAGGCAAAAAAGTACAGTTTTGTACCTACCATAAATGTAGATGTCCGAACAGGATAGCATCTGCAGTCATAACAAATGGGTTGTCCTGTCGTCAGGCAGCCCTTCGGTCGGCCGGATTCCAAAGTCTGGGTCTGGCCTCGGCTGGTGTCGCACTTCACCTGACGTCATCTCTGCTGGTCTTCGGGTATAAAGGCATCAGCCGACGCCATTTTCCTCAGTGTTTCTTGCCCCAGATGCCAGTTGCCCTCTTGGAAAACTAAATTTTGGGTAAATGCCAATGTTTCCAAAAAAAAGGTAGGCAAACACAAAAAAAAAACATGTATGTACATATATACAAACAAATACACCATAAGAGATCCCCCCCCAGCTAGCTATTAGGAGGGTAAATACCCTAGGAATACCACAGAGGGGAAGGAGGGTGGGTAATCCTGACTGCAGATGCTATCCTGTTCGGACATCTACATTTATGGTAGGTACAAAACTGTACTATGTCCTTCAAGGATGCATCTGCAGTCATAACAAATGGGTAGAATACCATAGCCAAACTAGGGGAGGAGGAAGAAGAATTATGGTGTAGTTAGGATCCCTTGCAATACAGCAGTGGCAAACCCTGCTCGGGATCTAGAGTATAGAGGTAAGTTATAATGCTTGGCAAATGTATGCACGGAGGTCCAAGTAGCCGCCTCAATAATGTCCTTGGTTGCCACTCCTCGTAAGAAAGCTGTGGTAGTGGCTGTAGCCCTTGTAGAGTGAGGTCTTATGTTCTGTGTAATTGGTTTTCCATGGTAGGAGTAACAGAATCTGATGCAATTTCCTATCCACTTGGAAATTGTCTGTTTGGAAATTGCTTTTCCTTCCCTTCCTGTTGCATAGGCCACTAGAAGCTGGTCAGTTTTTCTATTGCCCTTGGTTCTGTCCAGGTAGTAGCGCAACTGTCTATGTACATCCAAGGTATGCAGCAGTCTTCCCCCCCTGTTCTGTGGATTGGGAAAGAAGGTAGGTAGGTGGATTGCCTGGTTTAGAGACACTCTGGATACCACCTTAGGCATAAATGTAGGATTAGTTCTCATGGATACTCTATCTTGATGGAAGATTAGGAAGGGTTGTACTGCCATTAAGGCCTGTAGTTCCGTAACCCTTCTTGCTGAAGTAATTGCCAGTAGGAAAGCAGTTTTCCAGGATAGGTGTTGAAGATTTGCTGTTGCTGCTGGTTCGAATGGAGGGAGTGTCAATTTTTCTAGCGCAAAGTTCAAGTCCCATGCTGGTAATGGTGGTTTCCTAGGAGGTTTTACATTCTTGATTCCTCTGAGGAACTGCCTGAGTAGAGGATGTGAGAAGACAGGGGGATCGAAGCTGTATTCTGCAGAAATAGCTGATGCATGTATCTTGATGGAGGAATAGGACAGGCCTGTATGGAGAAGCTCTGTCAAATACTCCAGGATGTTGGCAATATCTATCTTTGACACATCTTTTCCTCTTTCAGTGCTCCAAATGACAAACCTTTTCCATTTCCCTGCATAGTTTCTTCTTGTAGAAGGTCTGCGGGCCTCCAGGATAATGTCTTTAACCCTTTGGGATAAATCTGGGTTAGTTGCTGTTATGTAATGTTCCAGGCAGTTAGTTGCAGAGTTTTTAGATTTGGATGCATGATGTTGTAGTCGTTCTGAGTTAACATCAAAGGCATCAGGGGTAGTGTCCACGTTCTCCCCAGTGACATGCTCCTCAGCAATGGATACCAGTGTTGTCTTGGCCAATTTGGAGCTATCAGAATTATCCTTGGACGCTCCTCTTTGATTTTCAGTAGTATCTTGTGCATCAAAGGAAGAGGTGAGAATGCATATGCTGTCAGGCCTTTCCAACTGAAGGATAGCGAGTCCACCTTCCATGCAAGTGGGTGGTATGTCCTTGTGCAGAATTTCTTGAGCTGGTGATTGAGTGGGGATGCGAATAGGTCTATTTGTGGCATTCCCCATTTCTGTGTGATGGCCTTGAAGATGTCCGGGTGTAGCATCCATTCGTGAGCATCCGAGGTAGTTCTGCTTAACATGTCTGCTAGGATGTTTTCTTTTCCCGGTACAAATATTGCCTGTAACTGAATGTTGTAGCTCAGAGCCATATTCCATAGGTCCAGAGTCATTCGGCATAGGGGGTATGAATGAGTGCCTCCCTGTTTGTTGATGTACCACATGACTGTGGTGTTGTCTGTCCTTATCATCAAATGGCCTTCTTTGAGGAATGGTCTGAAATTCTGGATTGCTAGTTTTACTGCCAGCATTTCTTTTTGATTTATGTGCAGGTGCAGTTGATCTGGGGTCCATAATCCTTGCATGCATTTGTCCAGCATGTGGGCCCCCCAACCTAGGTCTGAGGCGTCCGTTGTGATGGTTTGGTTTGCTTGAAAGTTGTGGAAGGGCAAGCCTGGGTTTGACTGGCATGCTTGAGCCCACCATAGGAACTCTTGTTTCAGGCATGGGATTAGTGGTATTTTGGTTTCTAAGCTGTGCCTGTGTTGAGACCATAAATTCTTTAGGTACCACTGTAGTTTTCTCATATGCAATCTGGCATGGGGGACCAGGATTATGCATGATGCCATGAAGCCCAAGGCCTGCAGTACTTTCCTTGCTGTTAGTTTGTTCTGCTTTGTTAATGCCAAGAAGTAATGAGGGAGTTGTTCTTGTTTTTCTGAGGTTAGGAATGCCATTTGTTTTACTGTGTCCAATTCTGCACCCAAGAATGTTTTTGTTTGGGATGGTATTAGTCTTGACTTTTTTAAAATGACTGTGTATCCCAGGGCTTGTAGTAAGCAAATGACTCTTTGTAAGTCTTTTGTCAGTTTGCTTTTGTTGTCCGCTTGTATCAGGCAGTCGTCCAGGTATGGATAAATTTGGATTCCCTGTAGCCTGCAATGAGCGATTACTGATGCCAGGCATTTTGTGAATACTCTGGGCGCAGTAGATAAGCCAAAGGGCAATGCTGAGAATTGATAATGCTCTGATCCTGCAAGAAATCTGAGGTATCTTCTGCAATTTGGTCGTATGGGGACGTGCAGGTATGCCTCCTTGAGATCTAGAGTTACCAGCCAACACTCCTTGCCCAGCATGGGAAGAAGTTGCTGTAGGGTCAGCATTTTGAATTTTGGGACAATGATGAATGTGTTTAAAGCGGACAGGTCGAGAATAGGTCTCCAACTTTTCTCTTTTCTTGGTACTAGGAAGAGTCTGGAGTAGAATCCTTTGCCCTGTTCTGTTGGTGGTACTCTTTCCACAGCTCTCATCTTTGTTAATTGAGCTATCTGCTTTAGAGCTTCTGTTTTCTGATTTGGAGGTAGGTTTGGCATTCCTCTTTTTACTGGTAAGGTGTGGAAGTGAAACCTGTAGCCTTGGTCTATGGTCTGCAAAATCCACTTGTCTTTTGTGATATAGTGCCAATTTTTTGAAAATAAAGCTAACTTTCCGCCTAAGGGTGCTGCTATTTGTTCCCTGGTAGGCGGTGTCAGAGCCAAGTCACTGTGATTGTCCTGTTGCAGTGGCAGTGGTTGTGTCTGTGCCTCGCTGGTTATTGCCTTGCCACTGGCGTCCTCTGTAGGCACCTCCTCTGGATTGATTTCTGCCTCTGGAACGCCTGCCTCTCTGAGATTTAGAGGAGTCTGGAAAGGACCAATTTTTGGAAGGCCAGTTCCTGCTAAACCTTGGGGGCTGAACCTGTAAGAAATCTTTAACTGTTTGTACAGATTTTGCCTTCTCTTCCATTTTCTTCATTACTTGCTGAGCAGGAGAACCAAATAGACTGGCCTTATCCATAGGAGCATCTAACAGCTTTGCTTTAACATGATCCGGCAAGACCTGTTCTTTCAACCATGCATGCCTTCTTATAACTGTGCCAGTCATGGCTGATCTAAATGAAGCCTCCAGTGCATTATAGCCACATTTTAAAGAATGGTTACTAACCTGCTGAATGTTATTCATCATTTCTAAAACATATTTCTTATCTAAGGAGTCATCAGAGGACAGTTTCTTAGTTAACTGATCAAGCATAAACTCTTGGTATTGGATCATATGAAACTGACAGTTCAAAGCTCTAGCTGAAAGAGTAGCAGAGGTGTAAACTTTTTTACCCCATCTCTCTAAGGACCTGGATTCCCTTTCAGAAGGGAGAGGGTTTTTGCTGAGGTCGAAGCTACTGCCTTAGGCCCCTGGGAGATAGTCTCAGGATCTGCAAGTGGGGCCTTGTATAGGTGGTGATGAGTGTCCGGTACCCTGTAAAACCTATCTGGTTTGGCAGGGGCTGGAGGTAAAGTATCAGGAGCAGTGCAAACATCATTAAATGCATCATCCACAACAGGCAGAACTGGAGGTATAGCTAAGGGCCTATGTTGCGGTAAGTGTAGAAAGGTCCTAAGCCTTTTTCTTGAATCTGAGAAATCTTGTCCCTGCCATTGGAATTGCTCTCTCATGGCATGTAAGGTTTCCCCAAAGGAAAATTCCTCTGGTGGAGAGGCAGATGGAATAGATTCTTCAGCATCGGAATCTTCATAAGTAGAAAAAGGAGCCTCTGGATGGTCTGTAATGTCTGAATCATCAGAAGAATCATTTGAGGACACTGGCTCTGCTCTAGGTCTCTTTTCTGGAGGCTGAGAGGCCCTGTCTGGGTGAGATTGGGATCCCCTTATTAAAGAGATGAGATCCTCTGCCAAAGTAAGCATTTGAGAACTGGAACTGGGCCTGTGTGAGGGGGGCTTAACAGGCACTGATTTAGCAGTTTTGGCTGCTTTAGCCCTGGCAAAGGCCTTAATAGACATGGCTGCAGGAGGCCTAGCAGCACCACGTGCTGGGGTAGAGACATCCAAAGGGATGGTGTCTGATAATTCTATAGGAACCACATTAGTAGGCAAAACTTCAGAGGCCGATTCAACTAGGGTAGCAGGAGCCTCGGTAGTAGTCATGGATTCGGCTGAAGATTGACCCGTTTGCTCGGTTTTGGCGAAACCGAGACACTCGCGGTTTGCTTAACCGTGGTTTCGGCCGAAACCGCGGACCGCGAGTGTCGGTCTTTTTCTTTGCGTTTTTTAACAATTTGAGAAGTCGGAGGATCCGACGGCATAATGTACGCAAAATCTGAGCCGAAAAACTGTTCAGCAAACTCCGACCGACGCCTAAGCGTTCGTCGGTTGAAGGAAGCACAGGCTAAACAGGCTGCTACGTCGTGGTCTGGGCCTAAACAAGGTAAGCAGTAAGAGTGGAAATCTTTATGAGGTATTTGTTTCCCACAACTTAAACAGTTATTTACTTTTTCTGACATCGGCTGAGGCAAGAAAGAGTCCCCAACGGGGTACTTAGCTTTTTAGAAGTCTTCGAAGTAGTATTCGGTAGTAGTAATCTCTGGATCTGACCGACCGGCTCTTGCGAACAGCTTCTGCTTCAGGCGCCACGCGGCAAGAAAGACTGAGGAAAATGGCGTCGGCTGATGCCTTTATACCCGAAGACCAGCAGAGATGACGTCGGGTGAAGTGCGACACCAGCCGAGGCCAGACCCAGACTTTGGAATCCGGCCGACCGAAGGGCTGCCTGACGACAGGACAACCCATTTGTTATGACTGCAGATGCATCCTTGAAGGACATCTGTGCCATGGCTTTCTAAAGAGTCTAAACTCAAAATTACCCTTATAAACAAAGCATGGGCTTTATGGCGTTCTTCTAAAGACCCCCAAGATCACATTAAATACAGGCAATCCAGGAACGAAACTAAAAAAATCCATTTTACAATACAAAAAACAATACTACTGTAATTTACAGACAGTAAGTAAAAGTTTTGGGCAGGTTTAAATAATCTACTACATCCTGGATAAACTTCATCCCCAGTCCCTGCTGCTACTACTGATAAAACCCCTGAAGATGTTTCTGACAGTTTTAACCGATTCTTTACTGAGACAATTCAAGCCCTAGCTAGCCAACTACCTCCTAGCTCCCCTGGTCCTGAAAGTAGCACCCCTAGAAACCTACTCACATTCAACTTCCAACCAGTCACCACTTCACTTATCCGTACCTTGATCAAAAAATTAAAACCCACTACACTTTCTGCTGATCAACTCCCTGCAGAGTAACTACAAAAATCTGCTGATGTTATTGCTTACTCTGTCTTAATACTAATCAATCGAACCATAGTGGAATCTAAAATTCCCACCATCTGGAAAATATCCTATGTAATCACACTTCACAAAGGAGGCAGCACTACTGAATTCTCCAATTATAGGCCAATAGCTATACTCTCTCCACTTGCAAAGATTATGGAAAAATGTATTCATAGACAACTCATGCACCACCTAATCCAGAATCACCTTATGGCAGACACTCAGCATGGCTTCCGTCCTCATCACAGCGCTACTTCAGCCCTCCTAGCCTTTACCAACACCATAATCGCAACAATAATTATATATCCTCAGCCCTCTTCTTGGATCTTTCCAAGGCATTCGATATGGTTGATCACCAACTTTTAATACACACCCTGCAAACATTCTATCTAGAAACTAGAGCCCTTCAATGGTTTCAATCCTACCTGAATGGTCGACAGCAGGCTGTCCTCTGGCAGAACAAACTCTCTAACTTTCTACCCAACACCCTTGGAGTACCACAAAGCTCTATACTAGGGCACTTACTGTTCTCCATCTTAATTAACGACCTTTATACTGTCCTCCCAAAAGTCAGCTGTATCCAATATGCTGATGACTCTACTCTGATTTGCTCGGCCACATCTCCAATACAGTTATGGTCAGCTACCCAGACCACCTTTAATACAATAGAAAACTGGCTTTCTGAACGTCGTCTGATCCTAAATCCCAAAAAAACTAAAATGCTGTTATTTTCACCAACACGTAGGTCTACCTCTTTCACCTTTACCATAAATTCAAATGATGGTACAATAATCTCCCCTGATCCCTCTACAAAACTATTAGGTGTCATCATAGATAATAATCTAAAATTCAACCTACATGTTAACCAAACTATCAAACCCATCAATAAAAAACTAGGGTCACTTTACAGAATAAAAGCCTTGGTAACCCCTCCAGCTAAAATTGCCATAGCTCGCTCTCACCTTCTTTCAACCTTTCTGTATGTATCCCCTCTACTCTCGAATTTAAAGAAGACTGTCCTTAACAAAAACTGAATTTGCTACAACCACATTGCCAGGTTTGCCACTGGGCTGCCTTTTAGGACACATCATTGCATCAATCTAAATCAGCTTGGGTGGCTTGAACTACCCAGCCTAATCCAGTATAACCAACTGATTATGGCCTACAAAATCCTCTATAATCTGGACAATACTCCTGCACTTAAAAATATTATCACCCCCTATAACAATCCTAGACCGCTTCGATCCTCTAACAAGCTGCTAATTCAGACTAGCAAAATTAATAACACAGCCGGTAACTCTCTCTTTGCAAACTCTGTAAGTAGATCCTGAAACTCTCTTCCAGCTGATATTACCTTACTTTCCACCTTAGGTCAATTTAAAACTAGACTCAAACAACATTTGTCACTTAACTGGCTATGTCAATTTATCAAGTCTGGCTAACTCTCTCTAGAATGTGTAAAAATATGTTAACCAGCTTACTGTACAATTTAATTTAATCCTGTCTTACGCTCGGGATTAACTCTAACCTGTGGAACTTGTTTAACTTGCTTACTTATGTAATCTCTGTAAATAGTCTGTTTGTAATATGTAATGCTAGTATTATGTAAATGCTGTATCTGCTTACCCTTGGAGCTTTTCTCCCCTGGCCTCCGCTGAAAATGGACATGCATCCAGTCGGACTATCCCGTCAATAAATGTAAAATAAAAAAAAAAAATCTTTGCCCAGAAATCTACTGCATTAACTGTTTCACCAAGCACCACCATCAACATAAAAAGTAGGGTCGCAGCTTTCTAATTAATTAACTTCCCTCTTGGAATGCCCTCTTTTAATAAAAGAATGTGCCTTATTTGATTTACAAAACCTTTTGAAATTATTCCACTTATTGCAAGAATGACACTGCTGACCAAAAGCTAAGCACTTTTCCCTTCTGGGTTTGTGATTTCCACTACAATTATGACAGCTGACTATGAAGCTAGGTGGAGACACATATTTTGACTTTGCTGACTCATCCTTATGCTTCACTGAGCATGCTATGGAATTTGCTGGAAAGACTGGGGGTTTCCCAGGGACTGTTCCAGGACCTGCAGTAGCTGCCATGTGCTTGGGCCTGTTTCTTTTAACCACATGCTGCATACCATCAATATGACCTTTGTCACTGTGCCTTCCGCAGCTATTTATATTTGTAAGCAAATCTCAATAGCCTTATTCAATGTCAAATCACTGTCTCAAAGCAAAATCTTTCTCACTCTGTCATTATTGATACCACACACAAGCCTGTTTATCAACACATCTCTCAAATCACCAAATCTGAACATTTTAGCCTTATTTCTCAAGTCAGTTATGTATGTTGCAAAAGTTTCACCAGGGTTTTGATCCCTTGTGTAAAATAAGTGCCTTTCCACAGTAATATTCATTTGGGGGTTACACATTTCTCTAAATTTACATGTTAAGCAATCAGGATCTTCCCTTATTTCAGCCAGTACCACAATATGGTGGTGTTCCACCTCCTCTGCAAACACAGCAGGTGCATACAAAACTGAACGCTCTCTTTCAATGGCCTCCGAACCAGCTAAATTAAATAGAATAAATGCTTTTATATACACGTCTTTATCAGAAAAAGCAGCTTGTATGAAAATATCATATTCCTGCTCAAACACTTTCCAGTTTTCTGCAGTATTGTTATCAAACACAAGCAGTGTGGTTCTGCGAAATCCTTCTACCATGCCCACAGATTATACTAAAACAAAATGCAAAACTGCACTTCTAATCATGTAGGAACATTCAGACACACCAGGTACTTGAAATAATATTCAAATGTACAATAAGCTATTCGAAATACTGTACTCCGCGAAATATGCTTTGAACTAACTGTACTTTGCAAAATAATCTCTGCAATGACTGTACTTTGTGAAATTACTGCACTGTAATACTGCACACACTTGCAAACACTTTGCACACTTCGGATATTTTGAATAACTTTACCCTGTGGACACTGTATACATTTGTCCCAAGTTAGTTACTAGTAGGAACACAGGTATAGTTTATGACATTAAATTCCTAGCCAACTGTAGAACGGATTGGGTGATGTATCTCACTACATGTACCTGTTCAGCCTTTTATATCGGGCAAACTTCTAGGCCATTGAGACTAAGGATTTCTGAACACTGTAGTGACATTAGAACCAAAAGAATAAGCAATGCCCTACACATTCATTGATACACCATGGTCCAAACTTCAGATTTACAATTATTGAAAGGATTGTTGGCAATAGGACTAATAAAACTGGTTGGCACTCTATATTCAATACAAAAGAAAAAAAGTGGATCATTAAGCTGGGTGGTTTATTTCCACCAGGTCTGAATGAGAATTTTTCAGTAACCAATGAGCTTCATTTTTGTTGATAGGCTACTGTATAAATGGAGATTAACTTTATGGAATTCTGAATTACATTTTACACTGATGAAGGCTATCCAAGTGTTTTGTCAGCTGAAACTGGTCTGACTTGAGTTTCATTTATATATGCTTAAATAAAGAAACTGGTATATCACGGTCTGCTGGCCTTTGATTTTTGAATTTTAACTTTAGTTAATACAAAAAAAGTAGCACACAGCAAAAATACATTTTTTTCCTTTATTTGTACATTTTATGTGATCCAGACATTTTTTCATACATTTATGTAATTATTTAAAATATTTTTATCAATATGTCGCAGTTTTGGACATTTCATTTAATAAGAAATTTGTTTTGAGTGTTCTGAGTGCTCAGTTTTACATCTGCAGTGAAAGAAATCACGTAAGCAAGTTTTAGTACCTGGAATTTGTTTCTGACCTGTTTTGCTAGTCGTAGGGATGATCCACACCTTTATATTTCTCCGACTTTAACCGGTTGCCTCATGGCTGTAACTCTGGATCCCATTCTTACACGATGAAGCTCTTATGTGCATTAAGACAAAGTTGAGGCCTGAGTGTTAATTTAAGTAGTTTATTGTATGCAAATACATCAGGATGGATGGCAGGAACATTACACTTAAATGAACTATCCAACTACAGTAGATTCCCTCTTATCCGGTCTTGCTTTAGCCAGCCGTAGCACCAGACAGAGAAGAACACTTCCACGTCCTCTATACACTTCGAAATGTCTCAGCCTATCATTTTACTCTTAAAATGTCAAAATATTGAAACAAAAAAGAACTTGCAAGTTCATTTTTGTTTCAATATTTTAACACTTTAAGAGTAAAATGATAAGCAGAGACATTCCAAAGTGTCAGGTTGATAACAGTAACTTATTGTAAAGTTTTTTTCTGATTAACCGGCCATTCGTCTATCCAGCCTAAGGTCTGGCCCCAGCGAGACCAGATAAGTGGGAGTCTACTATACATATCTGCATGCTCACACTCTGGCTGTGCACTCAAAATGGCACTCTTGCTTGCACGTGCTTAGTACTTATATGCATGAGCTGACTCATTGTAAAGCTTCTTAAAGGTATATCATGCACTCTGATCAACAGGGATGTCCTCTTTCCCCTTTGTTATGTGCATTATGTTTACAACCATTGCCAAAGAAAATAAGGGACTCAGAAATTTACGGATATAATTGGTATGGTAATCAAGAAAGTTGGCTTTATTTGCAGATGATATTATTTTGTATCTGATAAAACCAGAAAAAGGTTATTTCAGTGTTGAAAAAGAAATAAGTGAATTATTTTGGAAGTTAACTGTTGCTCTGTTAGTAAAGGCTCTGGGCCTTTCTAAACTTGAGGAGGAGGAGAGAAATAAAAACACCTTTTCCAAAGCTATTTTAGTGGACATGGTGGTGCATCAGGCATTTTTAGCACATCTTTTAGGCAGAAGTCCAGACTTTTACCTTTTGATTTCTCCACAAGGATAAATGGTTTGAACCAATTTACAACTCCTGAAGAAAAAACACAAGTGCTGTTGTGAGTTGGCCAATTCTGTGTTGTCTGCTGTGTGTACTGTCAAGTGGAGTGCACCTAGATAGTATCCACCTAAACACAAATATGTGTGCAACTGAAAATGACAGCTGCTACTAATGAAGGTATAGGTATCAACTGCTAGAGATAGATTAACACTAAACTCTGTTCCACTATTAAACCAGCCATGGAGGAAGACCTGAAGGCATGCCTGGTGGCCTTCAAGTGGCAGCCCAATCAAGAGGGTAGGATCAGTATAACTGGTCTATAATAGTCTCTTATGAGCTTACTGGGGAACCTTTACTAGCCTTCATGGGGTTGGAACAGGCTGATTATTAAAACAGTGAAAACACAAAGAAATCACTGTTAGCCCAAGCTGATGCCACCTCTGATACATGCACTCAAATGTTTCACTACTTAACATTTTCTCCAGGCAAAATGCTATGTACTCAGTTACACAATCATGTACTTAAAGTGTGGTAAATCCTGACAGTCAACATACTAAAAAATAATAAAACTCATAGCTACTGTTAAATTTAAAAAGGACAACGCTCCCTACTTTATGAAAGTGGGTGTACAGATGCTGTAAATTTTATAGGATTGGTAGTGATATTGTAAAAAAAAAAACAGAAAAGGACAGCTCAGTGTTGTGGAATATTCTGAAACAGTTTCAAGTCTTTTCAGGATATAAAATTAATGAGGATAAAACAAAGGCCATAGCCGTAAATTATGCACCCACACACAAATTGGTTCAACAATACCCATATTTATGGGGACACAATAAGATGAAGCATTTAGCATTATGGATTACAAAGGATTATGTTATGGTAGCCAAGGATATGTGGGAAGAGACTAAACAAAAGGCAATACAAAATCTGAGAAACTGGAAGCTCTTGTTTATGGATATGTACAGTAAGATACAAGCAGTGAAAATGTTTTTAGTCCCATTAGTTCAGGCATATTTTTAATCAACCAAAGGAGAAATTGTGGACTATAATTAAAAGAACTGAAGGAACTTAACCAGTTTGAAGGGGAACAGGTATGTCGGATAAGCTGATTCTTCCAATAGTGCAAGGTGGTTTAGAATTACCTAATTTGAAGGGATATATTTGAAGTGATCTGGGGGGTTCAAGAACTCAAGAGAGAAAGTGGGATTTTGGATGCAGATCTTTTATGAGAACAGTAACAACCATACAGAAAGTTATGTATTCTGAGAATTAAGCCAACATGAGAATGGAGAAAGGAAATTTTGCCAATAGGAATGACTGCAAGTAGGGACACAGAAAATAGGTAAGAGAAGGCTGGAATTTACTGTAGAAAACTGGCAAAGGAGCCAAGGAATTTGGCAGCAAATAGCTAGACAGGGAAAGGCAGAGTGGGATAAGGCCAAAATGACATTTGGACTGCAGGCTAGAGACTGCCTTCCCTACTAGGTATTTATATCAGAGTACAGGCAAAGAGAAAGGGATAGGAAAATCTTAAGGGAAAGACCTGCTCCGATAGTGTTTTTAGTTGAATATAGAAAAGAAGCTACTGTTAAAAAAAAGGGATAATTAGTAGGATATATAAAATACTGCAGTACGACTATAAGATTCAATCACAGAAGGTTAAAAAAGAATAGGAAGAAAGACTTGAAAAGCAATTTACAACAGAACAATGGGAGGACATTAGTATGGCTCCTAAGCATGCAAGAAAGTCCAGAAGGTTTAGGCTCTTTGCTTATAGTATCTACATAGGTATTTTTATGCTCCAAGCCGACTTCAAAGAATGTTTCCTCAGGTAAATACGAAAAATACGGAAGGTGTGACGGGGAAGAAAGAGGTAACTAGTGTAACGAGTTGGCAGATGTTAAAAATTCCTTACAGAGTACCCTGTGAAAATCATTGGGTGAGCAAATGGCTGTAACTAAGGAAATGATTCTTTTGAGCTGGTACATGTGATCTGAATTGCCTAAACAAGTAAGGCCTTATTATATTTAATTATGTTGGCTGCCAAACAAACAATTACTAGAAAATGGAAATCAAAGTCTAAATCAACTGTATTTAAAGTACTGAATAGTAAACAAACAGATTAAAAAAATGGAAGTGGGGTCTTTAGAAAATGGAAGGAGCAAATTACATAGAATAATACATGCAGAATAATATTCAGGAGGAGGGGTGAAGTTGAAGTGAAGGCAGAATTCAGCAATTTATGAAATATTGGACTGATTCTATTTACAAAGAAAGAAAAGATATGTGATGTATACTGTATGAAAATTAAAAAAATGTTAATATGGTTTGTTTTCTTTTCTGTTAATGTATGTTTGCCTAAGCATTAAGTGAGATTTTAATATAGGTGTTAAAAAATAAAAAACATTCAGGAGTCCCTAGTGAATGATCCTAGCAAAGATGATCCTGGACCTGGAGAAGGAATCCAGTTTGTAATACTTTGTAAATGTATGCAGAGGACCAAGCTGCTACCTCCAACACACTTCTAGAGTCCATCCCTTTCAAATACACCACTGAACTTGCTAAGGTTCTAATAGAATGTGCTTTGGCATCACCTGGAAATGATTTACTATGGTGGGCAGAAAAAAAAGCAACAGCTGGGGACAACCACCTTAAAATCTCTTTTGACAAGGGGTGTTCCATATGCCAAGATTTCCTTACAAGATCTATAAAAGTTTTTCTATTTCCAAAATTCATAACTAGCCTAAGAGGTCCCTCTGCCACCTTTTTACACTTATATTTTGAAAGCTACTTTCTATCTATGTCTTGGATGGAGTACTGTTTATACCCCCTTTCCACAAATCTCCGAACCAGATCTTCAGCCTCTTGAACATATTCTAACTCTAAAGAACAGATCCTTTAAATCCTAAGCATCTGTGCCTACGGTATATTCTTAACTATGAGTCGAGGATGACAAATGTTGGCCTGCAAAAGAGTACTTACCTACAGGAATTTCTTGAACACTGTACTACTGAATGTCCCATCTAATTCCACCCGTATCACTACATCTCAGAATGTAATTCTTCTCATGATGCTCAGTAAATTGTATACCCCATTTATTCTCATTTAGGTATTGCACAAATTCTGATAAGTAACTGGCATCTGACCTCCAGACCAACCAGCAGTCATCCAAATACCTTCTCCAGATGTCCATTGATTCCAAATATATATTGTGGGAGTTATCATAAATCAATTGCTCCTCCAAATACCCCATAAAGAGGTCAGCATAATTAGGTGCAAAGGATGCGGTAACATTAAGCTGTAAATAGCATTCTTCCTTGAAATAAAATACATTTTTCATTAATACATATTCTGTTACATATAAAAAATGTAACTACGCATAAATGCTGTACCTGAACAAAGCTTTTGAAATTCATCTATGCATTGCTGTTTACATTCAATATTTTTGAAAATGGTGTGTATACTGCCGTTTCCATTCAGTGTAGGGTTGCCATCTTTCTGCGTTTTTTTCTCAGCAATGAAAACAATTTCCAATAGTCTAGAAATCACTGTACAAACTGTATACGAGTAGAATAAAAGTTATGTACTTATCATAACTTGGTATCTGTGTTGTCCAATTTCATTATGCATCACAAATGGGTCTTTAGCTCCATCCTCGGATCCAAGCCGGCCACTTCTCAGACATACGATCCGAGCCTCAAACTCCTCCCTCTCCCATAATGGCCTCCGATGGCTCTGAAAGCTGCTCGGACCCAAGGTCAAGAGATCCTGCAGGGTGGAAGGTTTGGTTAGTGCTGACTCCCCTGGATTTCAGGGACCTCTTGCATCCAGAGGGATAAGCGAGCCACAGATGGATCCGATAGCTTCCTTTGTTTTTCAGAAGCAGAAGCAGGTGTCCCTGGGGAAGCAGATGGGAATCGCTTCTTTTGGGAAAGAGTCTGGACTCCAGAGATAGAAAGAAGCCCACTCAAGATGAGTTTATTCCTCCTACTAGCAAGGGCCCAGGGAATGAAGATCGAGCAACTGTCAAATGGCATCTCCAAATACCTCAGACCCAAGCAATAAACTCACTTCTTGTGGGCATCAATTTGGGGAATCTAATGCCCACAAAAACATACCTCTTAAAACCGGAGGGTTTTTCTGGTTTGTCTGACATGCTGCCAGACACTTGCACTAACACGCACTCTCAAGGCACCAAACACACACCAACAACTGTAACTAAACTAGAACTTAAAGACAGCAGAAAAGCTTTTTTTTTTTTTTTTTTTTTTTTTTTTTAAGGGAAAGAGAAGAGAAAGGGAAAGGAGAGAAAAAGAAAAGGGCAGGAAGGACCTAACACCAGTGAAAACTAAAGTAGCCTAACAGAAGGGGCAGTGGTAATTAATTAACTATTTAGCTCTAGACTATAGAGAAAAAGAAGGAAGAATCCCAAGAGAAAAATCGAAAACTTTGCCTAAACTGGAGAGAAACTCGTAATCACATCTGTCTGTAAAGGCAGCAAATGAGATCTGAGGGCTTGAAAAGGAGTGAGGCATTGTGGGAGAGGGAGGAGTTTGAGGCTTGGATCGTATGTCTGAGAAATGGCTGGCTTAGATCCAAGGATGGATCCAAAGACCCAATCATGATGCATAATGAAATGGACAACATCAGATTGTCAGAGTTACAAGTGATGCTTCAAACATTCATTTTCTTTCAAAAGCATTTCTTTAATGCAATGTAAAAAGTCTGATAGTACCTTAAAAAAAGGACAAGAAAAAGACATCTTCCACTGACCCACGGCCAGATCTAGCAAAAGGCAATGCAGGCAGCTGCTTTTAGCCCAGTGATAGCTAGGGGGCCCTATAACCTCTACAAAAAAAGTTCTCCCATCCTTAGCTCAAGTCATTAGCGCCTATAGTGCTGCATATGAAATGTCCCATTCATGACTTTAAAGTGACTCCAGTAAAAACCTCCATGTAAAATAAGCTAAGAGCAGTGTCTCATTTAAATACACTTTCATGTAGCACAGATTATAAGCAAAAACATTCTATTTATTCCCACTCAAGACGCAAAGATGCTCAACGTCATCAGCAGAAAGATTAATTAGGCTGACTCATGCAGGAACGGGATGGAATTTAGATATCGAATTAAGTTCCTGCTTCCCACATACACAAAGTGGAGAGAACTGGTATTTTAATAAGTGACAGCATACTGTTGCTGTTTTTTTTTCACTTTGTTTAATGTACCCTGCAACTATATGTACTTCTTTAGTTGCTTGTTGTTAATACTATGTTAGACAACAATGACTGTAGGCTTAATAAAGCTTTTGCTTTTGTATCGCTGATGTCTTCCTGCACGGTAAGTGAATAATCTGTTTCTCTGCTGCAGAAATTAAGCACAGGCTTAACATTCTCTTTAAGAAACAAACCTCTCAACTGCCTCTAAGTCTATAAAACATCCCTGGTTTTGTTTTGTTAAATTATCAAGGATTGCTGTCAGTTAGTGCCAGACACTGAGACACTTGTTCATCAGAAATTCCACTACAAAGTTACTAACCAGTTATTGTGTTAACATTATAAATGAAGTAGGGGAATATTTAAAATGTATCCCTAATTTTGTCTCTGATTCTTGAACAACAGAGTGGAGAACTGGGATCTTTGGGAAGGAAAAGATTTTGGGGAGTGGACTGCTCCCATTTTCTTTGCATTCCACAAATCTGTGAAATTGCTGCTGCTTTTTTACACATTAGTAGCAGTGGTACCAGTGGTAGTACCAGTGGTAACATCAGTAGTTGTAGTAGCAGTAGAGGCTGTGGTGGTAGCAGTAGTAGTAGTAGTAGTGGTGGTAGTAGCAGTGGTAAAGTGTGTAGGAGAGACAGATTAGAAAGACAGTGCTGTAGTCTGTGCTTTTGTTATCCGACACTATTTATTTCTGAGATCACTGTTTAAATGCTATGAGTTTATTGTGGGAATATACATTTAGTCATGATGGGAGAGCACACTGATGAGAACTTTTAGAGTTTATGTCCTGTCCCCTGATAATGTTTTTTTTTGGGGGGGGGGGGATCACTGAGGAATACAGTCAGTAATTAATGCCAGTAATTACAAACTTGTAGTTCTTACTGTTCACAAAATACAAATCATATGGATGCAACACCTGTTTTTGTTAACTTTTTAAGTAAATTAGAGCTGTCTGGCACTCAAGGCTCTGGATTTTTACTGAGTTCCTTCTGTAGTCGTGTGTGTGTGTGTGCGTGTGTGTGTGTGTGTGAGATTGAGAGAGAATGTGAGAGTGAGAGAGAAGGCCCATACAAGGGCCATATTTTTCAAATGACTCTGATTTTTCTTCATATTGGTGATCTCTTCCTTGTAAAATTTGTGGCTTTCTGGTAAAGTGCTGCGGACTGCAGTCAAATGGCAGACAAATGAGTTACAGACTTTTCCCTTCAGAAAAAGCTTGCTACTGCAAAACATTACACTTGCAACTTTGATAAAGGGCAATATTAAAATCTGCTTCTAATTTTGGGTAATTGTCTCTTTCTTGAGATAAAAGGTTGGGAGGGTACAGAAGGTGCAATGGGTTATTCGGGATTTGTTCTCACAGAGTAAGCTGAAATGCATTATCATTACTATGCACTTACTTATATACTTATGAATTTATTCATTTGATTGATCTCACACAAACATCTGAAGTGTATGCAGTCATACGAAGGTCTACAATTGATGGCCATATGCATGTGTGTGTAAGCATTTATGTATGAGTGCAGTAATGCAGGGTTTGATTCCCATAGTCTTCATTTGTCTACTGTACGACTCTAAATTACTTCAGACAGATCTCCCTTGACGGCCCCTAAAAAAAAGGGACATATGCATTGGGTTGTCCCAGGAAGTTAACAAATGTGTCATGCATTGTTTTTTGAATTCCTGCATCCTTCACATTTCCGCTAATTAGTGATTCATACTCAGACTGTTAATCACAGCATGTCTCTTGTAGTTTAATGGCTTGTTAGATACATTTTCAATAAAAGTGAGGTGCAACTGAAGAGAAGTTTACTATTGCTCCTTTTCCAAATGACAGCGTTTTTTTTTTTTACTTTGTTCTGTTTAGCAAATGGCCATCTGTGTTTTTGCTGTAAAATCGGAAATAGAAGTTTTAAAACAAATCCATATTTCTGTGATCATTGTAAAAGTAAAGAAGAAAACAGTACTCACACTCGCAGGTTTGAACACTATTATGGTAACTGGGGAGAGGCAGCCAAGTAATGGGATACTGGTATGGATGGGGGGCCTCCAGTCCATTACCCTGCCTATGGCCCAATTTGATCATGATCTGGCTCTGCATAGACATGCTCGTTCACAAATGGTTGTATAGGTAGGAACAGTGGCGAAACTGTGAGTGATATAAGGAGCGTGGCTTTGGTCCGGATTTGAAAACTTTCATGGCTAAAAGTTACCTTTAGACCTATAAACATACTGGTTACTAAATGAATGAATGAATGAATGAATGAATAAAAAATAAAAATGCACTACCATATGCTGTTGGAAGAAATAAAACTTATGTTGTGACACTTCAGATACGTGTGTGTTTCAGAAAGAAGAACACGTTCACACTCTTCTTCAAAGTTAATCTAATGGATCTTGGCCTTTTTGCTCATTTTATTATGTAAATAAATTTACAATATTCCTCATTCTGCAAATAAATTGCACTTGCCATTTATCATACACTTACCAGTTATGTGCGACAAGCTGATCTGCAGATAGTCTAATGCCAGTGAATCTATCACAGCCTGCACATTGTGTACATCATCTTCTTGGCTTCCAGGAGTAGCTATGTAGTCTGCAGAGAAAATGTAATTACAAAATAAATAAAAAATAAATGACAATATCTTTCTTCATAACATAGTTATAACACAAAAATAAAAAAAGACATACTGTATACCAATCTGACTGGAAGTTTTTAGGCACCGAAATTCTTTGAAACTTTCCACATGCTTCATATTTAAATGAATATACTTTCATTTTTGCTACTCTGAACAGCTAGCAAATTCATGTCATCTCCACCATTTTGGCTGCAAACATATATCAGTGATCACAGTCGGTTAATGAGATTTTAAATTTAAAAAAGCTCATTTAAAAGTTCACATTACTTTATATTTAAACTTCTTGGTTGTATGAATGACACTATTAGCCTTTATTACACTACAAATGGTTTGGGATGAGTTAATGAAATAAATAGGGAGCAGATGAATTATGTTTTGTAAAACAGCCTTTCACAAACAAATTTACTCATTTTCATTTTAACCTAAAAATGTACTTCGTGTGGAGGCAAGCCCTTTGCACAATTCCCATGCGGACAGCTTCACCCTTTACTTTCATAATGCAACTGTGAGGCTTGTGAAAGAGGAGCTATTTGCATAACCTCTGAGAAGAAAGGCTATTTCAGAGTCGTAACATCATGAGGGAGGTTAATCCCCCCAACTTGATGAAAAATGTGAAGTACTTTGTACAAGTACTGTACAGCAAGAAAGGAAACTAACAATAAATGCAATCAGAAAAGGGTTACCACCCATTCCTCTTTCAGCAGTTATGTACTGCCACAAAAACTAAAAAAAAATGGCAAATGTCCTGAGATTTTAGGACAAAAAATATTTTGAAAGTTTTCTTTAACAGTTGCATAAAACAGTTATTTTATATCTGAAACAGCTATATGTTATATGAAAGAGCATAAGTAGCTCAAATGCTACAATAATAAGCTTTTATTTTGGCAAAAAAAAGTGAACCTCTGTCCTTTGTATTGGTTGTGGGCATTTGAAAAGGTGGCAATCCTAAAGCAGGAGTATAACAAAATAGGCAAGGAGGGTTGGAATTTACTGGAGCAAAATGGCAAAAGATACAAGGTAACAGAGTGAAATGAGGCTAAATAAAAGTTTGGACTACATGTTAGAGACTCCCTTCCCTAACAGGGACTGACAACAGAGTATAAGCCAGAGATAAAGGGACAGGGGAGTGCTAAGCTTAAGCCAAGCATTTTAGTTGAGTCTAGAACAGAAGCTGCTGTTAAAAAGGAGGTCAGTAAGATATATAAAATAGTGCATGGTAACTATAAGAATCAACAAAATGAGGTTAGGAAAAAATTGGAAATAGAGAATGGAAAAGCATGGAAGAAATCTGTAATTCTTCCAAGTATGCAATAAAGCTTTAGAATTTTTTGCATACAAGTGCTTGTACAGGTAGACAAGCAGAAGCCAGACTTCAGAGAATTTTTTTCCTCAGGCAGAAAGCAAATTGAGCAGAGAAGTAAAAAGGAACATGTTTTATGGGAATATAATGTGCTTGCCGATTTTAAAAATTCCCTACAGAGTACCTTGACTGAAATGACAGGGGTGAACAAATGGCTGTAATTACATAAATTATTTTTTGAGCTGGGATAAAAGATCTGAATTGCTTAAATACAGAAAGTCCTACTAGGTTTAATGTTATTGGCTGCCAAAACGCAATTACTACAAAATGGAAATCAAAATCTAAACCAACTGTAGTTGAAGTATTGAATATTGTAAAGGAGATGAAAATAACTGGTGGTAGAAATTTAGGCAAGGGAAGGAGGAAGTTTCATTGAAATAAATTTAATTGGTAGAAACAATACATGCAGCATGATGTTCAGGAACAGGAGTAAAACTTAAGGGAAGGCACAGACTGACTAAATGCTGGAGTGAATGAAAAACGTGTTAAAAGAAAACGTATGCAACATGACAATAACATGTTACAAAAGTTTTTTTTTTCTATTAATTTATGTAAATCGTGTTCCCATTTAAAGTGTGACAATTTCATATAGATATTACAGAAAATAATATTGTAAAACCATAGTATTATTCCAAAAAAGATCTCTTAGTGTAAGTCGTACAATAACAGCACAGATAAACAGTATAACAGATGTAATATCACTTTAACCAAAATAATTAAAAACTGAAAATCATCAGTTCCATTAAAAAATGTAAAATGCACAGCTACCCAAATAACTTTAGTCAAATATCTAATTCCACACAAACATCCTCAGGAACAGCTCCTAGAATGACTACAGAAAAGCCACAAAGCACAAGAGCTTCAAAAGTCTAAACAGCTGAAAAATGAATTGGCTAATTACTCTAAGCTACAGGCACTCCACAATCCAGATACAACTACAAGTAAAGTACAATGCTTCTGATGGTTGTGATCCAGAGTCCAAGCCACATTTAATACAAACAATAGCATGGATAAACAGCAGATACAGCCTGGACTCAGGAAAGCCCAATACAGTCAAATAAAATAGCCACCTGTAGGTCTCCTGAGCAGTACAAAAGTACAGTTTTGTACCTACCATAAATGTAGATGTTCGAGGATCCACATTGCTGCAGTCCTAACCATTGGGGTAGTCCGCTGTCCAGTCGGCCCGAATACCAAAGTATATGGCTGACGTCGGTCAAGGCGCATTAGACTGATGTCAGGACGTCAGGGTACTAATGCGCATGACCGACGTCATATCCTCAGTCTTTTCTTGCCCCAGATGTCAGAAGACCCTAAAAAGACAAGGCCCAAACCAAAAACCAAAACCCTGCACCAAACATATATACAATATATACAAATGTACAAGGGTATATCCTAACCCACACTACCTCCCCAAAACAAAGAGGGTAAGGAGGGAGGGTAAATTGGACTGCAGCAATGTGGATCCTCGAACATCTACATTTATGGTAGGTACAAAACTGTACTATGTTCTTCATTCCACATTGCTGCAGTCCTAACCATTGGGTAGAATCCCAAAGCAGAGTTAAGGGAGGCTGGCAAATCATAAGGAAGCAGGAGCTGTCAACATGCCTTGCAAAATAGCTGTGGCAAAACCAGCCCTAGATTTAGAGTAGAGAGGAAGATGGTAATGCTTAGAGAAAGTATGCACTGAACTCCAAGTAGCTGCCTCCAAAATATCCTTAGTTGCCACCCCCTTTAGAAATGCTGTAGAAGTGGCAGTAGCCCTAGTGGAATGAGGCCTAATCCCAGCTGGAATCTCCTTGCCATGATGGGAATAACAAAATGAAATGCAAAACCCAATCCACTTAGAAATAGTTTGCTTAGACACAGGCTTGCCCTGAGAACTCAAAGCAAAAGAAACAAACAACTGCTGAGACTGCCTGAAATCCTTAGTCCTGCTTAAATAATAACGCAACTGCCTATGTACATCTAAAGTGTGCAAAATCTTTTCCCCCTTATTTTGGGGATCTGCATAGAAAGTAGGCAAATGAATAGTTTGGTTTAAAGCCACACTAGAAACCACCTTAGGCATAAAGGAAGGATTAGCACGTAATGATACCCTATCCATATGGAAAATCAAAAAGGGCTCTACTGCCATAAGGGCCTGCAACTCAGAAACCCTTCTAGCAGAAGTAATAGCCAACAAAAAAGCAGTCTTCCATGACAAGTATTTCAATTCAGCAGTAGCCGCAGGCTCAAAAGGTTGTAGAGTAAGTTTTTCCAACACAAAATTGAGATCCCAAGCAGGAGTAGGAGCTCTACGTGGGGGTCTTATATTCTTTGCCCCTCTAAGAAACTGCTTGAACAAAGGATCACGAAAACAATGGTGGGTCACAATCATAGTGAGCTGAAATTGCTGCAGCATGAATCTTAATGGAAGAGAAGGACAAACCTTTGTCCAGTAACTCAGTAAGATATTGAAGAGCCACACTCAAATTAGGCTCAGAAATCTCCAAATTCTTTGCTGCACTCCAAAATAAAAATCTCTTCCATTTCTCTGCGTACACTTTCCTTGTACTAGGTCTTCTGGCTTCCATAATCACATTTAAAACTTGTTGAGGAAGTTGAGACCTGCTGTGTTTCAGAACAGAATATGCCAGGCTGTTAGATGAAGAGAGTGAAGCTTGACATTGAGCAGGTGACCATCCTTCTGAGATAACAGATGTGGAATCAAAGGCAAAGGCCATGGAGGCTTCCTTACCAGACTCCTTAGTAGTGGGTACCAGTGTTGCCGAGGCCAATCTGGAGCTATTAAAATCATCCTTGGCTTGTCTTGTCTGACCTTTAGGAGCACCTTTGGAAGAAGAGGCAGAGGTGGAAAGGCATACACATGAAGATTTTTCCAACTGAAAGAAAGAGCATCCACTTTCCAAGCTGTGTGATGAAACCCTTTGTGCAAAACTTTGGCAGCTGGTGGTTTAGTGGAGAAGCGAACAGATCTATGTCTGGAGTTCCCCATGACACTGTCAATTTCTGAAATACATGAAGATCCAGTTTCCACTCGTGGGGATCCATGATTTGTCTGCTTAACACATCTGCTAAGGAGTTCTGTGCTCCCGGCAGAAACCTTGCCTGAAGAGTTAATTGCAAGCTGAGCGCAGTTTCCCATAAAATCATTGCTTGCCTGCATAGAGGATAAGAATGTGTTCCCCCTTGTTTGTTGATGTACCACATGACAGTTGTGTTGTCTGTTAGAATCAACACCTGCCCTGGAAGAAGTAACTCCTTGAAAGCCATTAATGCAAACTGGACTGCTAACATCTCCTTCATGTTGATATGTAGATGCTGAAGTCTGGCAGGCCACTTGTCTTGTATCCACTTTCCATTTAGATGAGCTCCCCAAGCAATGTCCGAGGCATCTGTCGTTAAAATCTGACTCGCCTCTGGCGGGTCACAGAGAGTCCCTTGTTTAGGTGACATTCCTGAGCCCACCACAAAAATTCTTTTTGAATGCAAGGTATTATTTGAATGACAGTGTCCAAATCCTGGCAGTACTGTGTCCATACATTTTGAGATACCATTGCAGCTTCCTCATATGCAGTTTGGCATTGGGAAGCACCAGAATACAAGATGCCATGAACCCTAAGGCTTGAAGGACTGTCCTTGCAGTCAGCCCGGACTGAAGAGATAATTGATGGAAGTAACTGGAAAGATTCTTTTGTTTGTCCGGGGTTAAAAGGCCATCTGGGCTGCTGTATTCAGTCTCACACCCAGAAAGCACATGTCTTGAGAGGGTACTAGACTGGACTTTATTTCGTTCACAGAATACCCTAGGCATCTTAGCACTGCTATGACATATTCCAAATGCTGTAGAAGGTCTTCCTTTTCTTGAGCCAGAATCAGGCAGTCGTCCAAATAAGGATAGATTTGAATTCCTTTTAGCCTGAAGTAAGCTATCACTGGAGCCAGAACCTTTGTGAATACTCTGGGCAGTAGATAAGCCAAAGGGCAATGCAGAGAACTGATAATGAGAATTTCCAGCTCGAAACGCAGATACTTTCTGCAACTTAGTCTTATAGGCACATGAAGGTAAGCTTCCTTGAGATCTAAAGTTACCATCCAGTGATCTTTGCCCAGCAGAGGTAAAAGCTGTTGTAACGTCAACATTTTGAACTTGGGAATGTCCAGATAAGTGTTGAGGATAGATAAATCCAAAATTGGTCTCCACGTGTTCCCCTTCTTTGGTACAAGGAACAGGCGAGAATAAAATCCTAGGCCCCTTTCTGGTACAGGGACTGGCTGAATGGCCCCTATTTGGAGTAACAGAGAAATTTGCTTGTGAGCCTCTTTCCTTTGTGGAGGAGGAACGTCTGGCATGCCTTTGAAAGGGGCAAGGTATGGAAATAAAACCTGTAACCGTGGTGAATGATATCCAAAACCCATCTGTCTTGAGTAATTAAATCCCAATTTTCTTTGAAAAGAGACAGTCTTCCTCCCAAAGGAGCTGCCAGATGAGAATGTACTGGCAGCTGAAAAGGCAGGTCATTGGGTCTGTTTTCGAAAGGACTGACCCCTGCCCTCACCAGAAGTCTGAGCAGGAGAACTCCCTGTTCTAGGCCTAAAAGAACCTTGAGCTCTGCCCCTACCACGTCTAGACCTACCCCTAGACTGGGAATCATAAGCAGGATATGTCCATCCCTTAGTAGGCCAATTTCTGCTAAACTTTGGAGGCTGTACCTGCAAAAATCTTTAACAGTCTGCATAGATTTAGCCTTGTCCTCCATTTTCTTTAAAACTGCTTCCACAGGCGAACCAAACAACACATCAGACTGTAAAGGAGCATCCAAAATCCTTGTCTTAACATGCTCAGCTAAATTCTGATCCCTCAACCAAGCGTGCCTCCGTAGAACAGAACCAGTGGCAGCCACCCTCGAGGAGGCCTGCACAGCATCAAAACCACACTGCAAAGAATGCTTACCCACTTGTTCAGACACATGAACTAAATCCAGCAACTCTTTACACTCAATACCTTCCGCCAGAGCATCCACTTTAGATTTCAATTGTGAAAGGAGAAAATTTTGATATTTTAGCATGTGAAACTGACAATTCAACGCCCTCATGGCTAAAGTGGAAGAAGTATACACTTTCTTTCCCCATCTATCCAAAGCCCTAGCCTCTTTATCAGAGGGAACAGGATTTTTAACAGCCGAGGCCTTAACACCCTTAGGCCCCTGAGAAACAATTTCTGGGTCTGCCCTAGGACTCTTAAAAAGATACTTATGAGCTTCAGGCACCCTATAGTACCTATCAGGTTTAACAGGGGCAGGAGGCAAAGAATCAGGGTTCAGGGAAGCCTCTGCAAAAACATCTTCCACCACATTCAACACAGGAGGTATAGCTAAGGGCCTATGCTGGGGTAAAAACAAGAATTCCCTAAGCCTCTTCCTGGAATCAGAGAAATCTTGGCCTTCCCATTTAAAATGCTCCCTCATGGAATGCAGAGTCTCTGAAAATGAAAAATCCTCAGGAGGAGAAGCTGAAGGAGTGGAATCATCCACATCAGAATCAGAATAATGAGGATACTCCTGCAAGTCTTCAGCCGAAGACTCAGAAGCCTCTGAACACTGTTCAAAACTCTCAAACTCAGGCTCCACCCTAGGCCTCTTATCAGGAGGGGGCATAGAACCTCTAATCATAGTAATCAAATCCTCTGCCATTTTAAGCATATGTTTCTTAGGTACAGAACCTGAAGTGCTAGGAGAAGCCCCCACTGAAGCTAAACTTGGCCTACCTCTCAAAGAAGTCTTGGAAACAGAAGGAGAGGCTCTAACTACCTTAGGAAGAGAGGGAAGAACAGTTACCTGAGAAGCCCCCTCAGCCTGGCCTACCTCCTGAGAGGGCACATCCTGTAACAGTAAAGTCTCTGCCTGAGACTCCACAGAAACTCCTGGCAAAACCTCTGGCTCCACTGAGCCTTCTAAAGAACCGACGTCCGGGTCTGCCGGTTCTTCAACCCTAGGCTTTGCTGCTTTGTCCTTGCGCTTTTTGGGCCAGGCGCCGGAGCATCCGGCGGCATTTTATAATTACAATGCTTCCCAAACACTAACCTGGCACAGTCTAACCTTCTCTTAATAGTGCGTTTGTTAAATCTAGCACAAGAGCGGCATCCAACAACGTCGTGCTCAGGCCCTAAACAAGGTATACACAAAGTATGGTAATCCCTATGAGGTATCTGTTTCCCACAAGAAATACAGTTATTCACTTTTTCTGACATCCGGTTAAATACTGAGGCAAGAAAAAACCGAAATGTTCCCCAACGGGGTACTTAGCCAACTTTGATTCGGTCTGAAACTCCGACTTCAGAAAATTTCAGAACGCCAACCTGCACTCGCAAAACTGCTTCTGCATCGGACCATGCGGCAAAAAAGACTGAGGATATGACGTCGGTCATGCGCATTAGTACCCTGACGTCCTGACATCAGTCTAATGCGCCTTGACCGACGTCAGCCATATACTTTGGTATTCGGGCCGACTGGACAGCGGACTACCCCAATGGTTAGGACTGCAGCAATGTGGAATGAAGAACATCAGAGCCTTCTAGGATATCACTTAAGCTGCTGAGAAAACGCTACACACATACACAACCCAAATACCAATCTGACATATGATACAGCAGAAAGTCTAGATGTGCAAGTAACATACCAAAATGTAGGTGTCTGAATAATCACTATAGCAGTAGCCTAAAACTACATAGGACATATCCTGCAAAGAACAGATATCCAGTCAGTATCCAGAGTTTTTTGGGTGCCTTCCCAGTAGACATAAAAGAAGGCCAAAATTCAGAGTTCTCTCAGGAAAGGGAGGTTAGAGTGCAAAATTACTTGACAAATTGTCAGGAGAAAGGTAAAATGCTGGAATAAGTGGAACACACCCTAGCAGTCAGCTAAGGAAAAGGAAAAGAACTAACGGTTAATCCAGAAAGGATGCTAAAGAAAAGGGTGAAGGCGAGAAGGTGTTAGTACAGCAACAGTGATCTATTTGACCATCTACTTTTATTTTATTTATTTACATTTGTTTACCGGGAAATTCCGACGGGACGCAGGTCCTTTTTCAGCGGATGCCCAGGGAGAAAAGCTCCACATCATGTACATGATAAATAGATACAAACTTGCAGCAACAGTAAACAACATTACAAGTTGTTGGTTTTAATACAATAACAAGATAGTGATTATCAACAGTATATACAGTAAATGTTGCAAGTTAAGATAGTTTCTTATCGTTTAGAATTTTAGTAACAAAGTTGTCAGACAAGAATTTAAAGTATGTAAAGACAACTACCTAATTCTGACTGTGGTTAGTAGTGGCGGTAGTATAGTTGGGTTAAGAGTCTAGGTGGGGGGGGGGGGGGGGGTTAGTCTGGATTACAGCAAGGACAAAGCCAGTGCAAATTTAAGTGGAATTTGAGGGCAGTCATGAAAAGGCTGCTGGAAGCTAGAGTAGTTATAGAGGGTGGAAGAGACTGTTCCAAAGTTTAGATATGGTACATGAAAATATGGCTTCTCCTGCTGAGTTTTTGGGTTTGATAACAGTGAGTTGATTTGTGTTGCTTGATCTTAAGGGCCTAGTGGAGTGATAGGGTTGGGGAAGGGTTTGAAGGGAAGGGATGTTAAGCGGGTGGTTAATAAGTTTATGAGCGAGGGTGAGTTGATTAAAGTGAAGGAGTTGTGGGAGTTCTAGCCAGTTTAGTTATTTAAGGGAAGTAGCTGCGGTAGCGTTGTCGCCTCACAGTTAGACGTTGGCCGTTCGATTCTCAGTTAAAGCGTCTACTGTGTGACGACATGCGTGAATGGGCGTTCCTTCGTTGAAGGTTGTGCGTTAGGCCCGGCAAGCCAGCATGTAAAACTCTACTGCCAATCATTAGCGGACCGGAGTTCCGCTGTGGCGACCCCTAACCGGGAAAAGCCGAAAGACACACACACACACACACACAATGATGGCCGCGGTAGGAGGTTCCAGTGGCAAATTTAGCAATTTTGTTGTAACAAGCATCCAGCTTGTGTAGGTCCGTCTGTCTAAGTATGGGGATGCATAGAGTAGGGTGGAGATTAGCTGGGAAATGGCTATGTTGATTCTAGCTGCCTTAGTTAGGAATTGGTGGCTTCGATATAATGCACAGAGTTTCTTGTGAACTTTTTTTATTGTAAGAGATATGTGGGTGTCAAATCTAAGTTTGTTGTCTATTTCCACACACAGTAACTTTGTGTGTTCTGATAGAGAGATGATGGTATTGTCATTGGCAAGAATGTTGAAGTGGGGGGTGTTTTGGGTGGCTTTGGAAGGTTGGAACAGGAGAAGTTTTGTCTTACTTGGGTTGAGTAGGAGCTGAGCATTGGATAGCCAGCTTTCTACAGAAGAGAATGATTCTTGTGTGATTTGTTGTAGTTCTGGTAGAGTGGGGGCAGAGCAGATGAGAGTAGAGTCATCTGCATACTGTATAAGAGATGCTTGTGTGGTGGCAGTATGTAGGTTGTTAGTGAAAAGTGAGAATAGCAGAGGGCCAAGGATAGAACCTTGGAGAACTCTGGGAGTAACTGGGAGGTGAGGTGATAGGTTATCGTCCTGATGCAGTGAAAGCATTTGACAGAGTAAGCTGGGACTTTATGAGTAGGGCAATGGAAGCATTTGCATTTCCTGAAAAAAATATAAGGTTGATTAGGAAGATATATGAGGGATCAGATGTGAAAATTACACTGGGTGGGGTCCTCTGATAATTTCTGTTTGAGCAGAGGAACCAGGCAGGGTTGTCCACATTCCGCCCAGGCTAAAGATTGCAGGGTAAGTGTCTAAATAGCCAAATTGTTAGGAGTTATTAGAATGTAGTAGGGAAAAACAATCTATAGACCTGATTTCAGCTATGTCCTTTCTGGGTAAATACCTAGTTTGAAGCAGACAAAAAGTGGCAATTTAAGTACTTTTTTGCATCTATTTTACAAGTGGGCAGTTCCAGTGTATCTGCTGGGTTGCTTTTTTTCGCCTAGAGCTTTATCATGGTTTACTGATAACTAAAAAGAAAAAGTTAATTGGGGAATGTATTTACAGCTGCTGTCCCTAGCCATGGGTATAGCCAGTTATTTCTGCTTTAGACCAGGTACTTTCTACAGTAGCAGGCTAAGAGGGAAATGTAGCTAGACACCTACAGTAACTTATTTTCTTTTTAAAGCCTTTGAGTCCTTGTGGCTGATTTCTTCACTGTAGATGCGGCCAATGGCCACGGATTCACCATGTGGGGGACAGAGAGAACCCGTTCGCAGGGACAGTGGTCACTAAATGAAAAGATGGAGACAAAAAGAATTATTACGTTAAGTTCTCTGAAAGGGGAATGAGAGAAAAGTGCTGTAAAAAGTAACTGAAATAATAAATTATCACCCAGGCAGGAAGGATATTTGGTTTAAGAGTAGCAGCACGTTACACTATTTACACAGGTACAAAATGTTTAGTAAAAAAAGGCTCAGGCAACTGCTATGCATTCGCATATGAAACCCTTGACATAAAGAAAACACCTTACTTAGTGTTATGTACCAGATAATTTAGGTAGCCCATGAATTTAAAGAGACAGTTCTATCACAGATAAAGCAGTAGTAAACTATCACAGCAGTTGTATATAACAGTACTTAAATATTGCAACACAAACTTTTACATATCTACATCACTATAATATTTCTCATGGTACAGCAGTTAAAACAACTAAGGATCGCTGTGACTTGGTAGCAAAACAGGACTTTTAGCCGTAATATGGTGTTCTGTATTTAACTTATGCTTTCCTTCAAACGGAATCACAGAACACTCAGTCACACTGCTTAGCATCTATTTTAACTAAACAGTATGTACTAAACAAAAGTGATGAGGAGTAGCAACCCAGTTTGATACTATAGCATCTGTAAATGCTAGCAGCATGAAGCACACTAAACACCAAGTCAGACTGGAAAATGATACACTGTAACACTTTGTTTACAACTTGTATAAATAGAAGACCAGTTCTGCAACAGTAGCAATGCTGACAGTAACAAAGCAATAGAAGAAAAAAGTTTGCAGAGACTTTAGCTGCAATATAAAAAAATAAAGCTCAAACACTTACAATGAGATACACCACGAGCTGAAGCGAATTGGCAGCTGCTGTGAGTAAGCCAAGATGGCTCCAAGGGTTTAATTGGAGGAGGGGGGAGTGGGAGTGGTCACAGGTAATGTGTAGTAGTTAGTTCCTGAAGAAATTCACACTCAGGAGAAAGTGAGCAGCAAATGCTGCAAAAAACAATCTACAGACCTGAGTTCATAGAAGCCCCCAGGCTAAAGATTGCAGGGTTAAGTGTCTAAATAGCCAAATTGTTAGGAGTTATTAGAATCTAGTAGGGAAATCTATAGACCTGATTTCACCTGTGTCCTTTCTGGGTAGATACCTACTTTGAAGCAGACAAAAAGTGGCAGTTTAAGTAATTTTTGCCTCTATTTTACTTTTATGGTAAGTTTACTTACACAACTGTACTATGTTCATCATTAGATCAATGTTGTAAAAGTTTAAGCTATGTGGGACAATTACCCAGCTTAGATACTCAGGGGAGGAACAGGGAAGATCAGAATCCAGGCGCTCCTGGAGAATAGTCATAGCAAAACATGCTCTTGATGTGGAGAAGGAATCAATCTTGCGTTTAGTGAAAAGTACAGTTGTGTACACTTACCATAAATGTAGATGTTCGAATGTATTCACTGTTGCAGTCATTACATTTGGGTAATCTGCTGGCAGGTTGCCCTCAGTTGGCCTGAATAACAAAGTCTTGGGTCTTGCGTCGGTTGCTGTCTCCTCTTCCATGATGTCAGGTTGTCAGGGGTATAAAACATGCAGCCGACGCCATTTTATTCAGTTTTTCTTGCCCCAGATGTCAGCTGCCCCCCAAATGGGGAGCAAAAAAAAAAAAAAAAAAAATATATATATATATATATATATATATATAAAACAACAGTAAATATATATAAATGCACTTTTAGAAACATAAACTTTATCTTCATCTAAAAGCAAATACACCACAAAGGCTTTAGTGTATAGTGAAGGAAAGAAAAGGTATAGAAAGGGAGATGGTGGGTGGGTAACCAGGACTGCAACAGTGAATACACTCGAACATCTACATTTATGGTATGTGTACACAACTGTACTATGTTCTTCATGTTTCACTGTTGCAGTCATTACATTTGGGTAGAATCCCAAAGCTATGGATGGGAGGATGGTACTAAACAGCATTAGGAGCAGCTCTAAGGCCCTGCAGAACTGCAGTGGCAAAGCTTGCCCTGGATTTGGAGAAGAGAGGCAAATTATAATGCTTTGTGAAGGTATGAACAGAGCTCCAAGTAGCAGCTTCTAGAATGTCTTTGGTTGGAACCCCTCTGAAAAAAGCTGCTGAAGTAGAGGCAGCCCTGGTGGAATGTGATCTGATCCCCTTGGGCACCGGTTTACCATGGTGCAAGTAGCAGAAACGAATGCAGTGGCTTATCCACTTAGAAATAGTCTGCTATGATATAGCCTTCCCCTCTGACCCTGCAGCAAATGCTACCAGTAGTTGCTCAGACTTTCTTAGAGATTTGGTCCTGTTTAAGTAGAATCTTAGTTGTCTGTGTACATCCAGTGAACCCTTGTCCTGCGGATTTGGGTAAAATGTTGGCAGGTGAATGGTCTGGTTAAGATCCACACTGGATACTACCTTAGGCATAAAAGAAGGATTGGTCCTGAGGGACACCCTGTCCAGGTAAAATATACTAAAAGGCTCCACTGCCATGAGAGCCTGTAGTTCTGAAACCCTTCTTGCTGAAGTGACTGCCAAGAGAAAAGCTGTTTTCCAAGATAGAAATTTTATATCCGAAGTAGCCGCTGGTTCAAACGGAGGCAGGGTGAGTTTTTCCAGCACAAAATTGAGGTCCCATGCAGGAGTTGGTTATGTTCTGGGTGGCCTTAAATTTTTGGCCCCTCTAAGACACTGTTTAAGCACAGGATGAGAAAAGAGGGGAGGCTCTGTGTTGTAATGAGCCGAGATGGCAGAGGCATGGATTTTTATTGAAGAAAAAGATAGGCCCTTGTCAAGCATCTCAGTCAAATATTGTAAAATCTGAGGAATATTGGGCTTTGATGTGTCTGTTCCTTGTGCTTGGTTCCAAGCACAGAATCTCTTCCATTTATCAGCATAACATTTTCTAGTACTAGGCCTTCTGGCTTCCAAAATGACATCCATCACAGATTTACTGAGAGGTGTTGTTTGAATAATTAATTGATCAGCCATGCTGCAAGATTCAGAGTTTGGAGCTGAGTGTGCAGAATTTAATTGTTCTGCTGAGACAGTAGATGAGGTATTTGAGGCAAGTACCATGGAGGAAGTTGAGACATATTCCTTAGAAGTGGGTACCAGTGCTGGCGACGCCAGTCTGGAGCAACTAGGATCATTTTTGTTTTTTCCTGTCTGACTTTTAGTAAGACCTTGGAGAGTAGAGGCAGAGGGGGAAAGGCATAGACTGATAGGTTTTTGAAGCTGAAGGATAGGGCATCCACTTTCCATGTTTTTTTTTGTGATGAGTTCTTGTGCAGAATTTGTCCAACTGATAATTTTGGGGAGAGGCAAATAGATCTATGTCTGGGCTCCCCCATTTCTGTGTTAACATGCTGAAGATTTTTGGATCCAGTTTCCATTCGTGTGGGTCCATAAGATTTCTGCTTAGGTCGTCTGCCAGAGTATTTTGTTTTCCTGGCAGGAATTGAGCTTGAAGATGTATCTGAGTAAGTCAAGGCTGTGTTCCACAAGGCCATGGCTAGTCTGCAAAGGGGGGTAGGAATGTGTACCCCCCCCTGCTTATGTACCACATAACTGTGGTGTTGTCCATCTTTATCAGTAGTTGTCCTGGATGAAGTAAGTCCTTGAAGGCTGTCAGAGCATTCTGAACAGCTAGCATCTCTTTCTGGTTGATATGCAGATGCATTTGGTTTGGGCTCCATTTGCCCTGAATGCATCTCCCCGCCAGGTGGGCCCCCCAAGCATAGTTTGATGAGTCCATAGTTAGGGTTTGAGTGGCAGGGAGTAGAATGAATGACAGTCCCTTGTTTTGGTGACATGTCTCTGCCCACCAAAGAAACTCCTGTTGTAGGCAGGGAATGAGAGGAATCAGTTTCCAGACTGTGACAATGTTGACTCCATAAACTTTTTAGGTACCATTGAAGTTTCCTCATATGCAGTCTTGTATATGGAATTAGTAGAATGCAGGATGCCATGAACCCCAAAGCCTGCAGAATTTGTCCTGCAGATAACTGGGTATTTGTTGCCATTTGTTTGAAGTATGTTGTCAGTTGCCTTTGTTTGTCTGGCGTGAGGTAAGCCATCTGGGCAGTTGTATTCAAGCTTGCACCCAGGAATGTAATTTGAGAGGGTACCAGTTGTGATTTATTTTCATTTATTGGGTACCCTAGGCATGTTAGAAGCCTTTTTACAAACTCCAGATTTTGAAGAAGAATGTCCTTGTTTTCTGCTTTAATGAAAGAGTCGTCCAAGTAAGGATATATTTGAATGCTTCTTTGTCTGCAAAATGCAATTACTGGTGGCAGGCAATTTGTAAAGACCCTGGGTGCAGCAGACAAGCCAAAGGGCAGTGCAGAGAATTGGTAATGCAAACAACCTGCTTTGAAGCGGAGGTATCTTCTGCATGATTCCCTTATTGGGATATGCAGGTATGCCTTTTTTTAAGTCTAGAGTTACTAACCAAGCATTCCTGCCTAGCATAGGCAGTAGCTGTTGTAAAGTCAGCATTTTGAATTTTGGAATGTCCAGGAATGTGTTTAAAATCGATAAGTCCAGTATTGGACGCCATGAATGGTCTTTTCTGGGTACCAGGAAAAGTCTTGAATAAAAACCTCATCCTTTTTCCTTTTCTGGTACCGGTTGAATAGTCCCCATATCCATGAGGGACATGACTTGTTTCTGGGCCCCTGCCCACTGGTTTTGTGGCAGATCCGGCCATCCGTTTGGAATTGGCAAAGCATGGAAATGAAATCTGTACCCCTGGGATACTATGTTTAATACCCACTTGTCCTGGGTAATTAACTGCCAATTTTGAGCATGAAGTGATAGTTTTCACCCCAAGGGGGCTGACAAAAGATAAGTGCTTGGTGATGGTAGAGGAAAGTCATTGAGACTGCTTACTGTAGGGTTGTGCTTTGTTTGCTCCAGTTTTGGAGGTGGAGGCACCCCATTGGTTTGACCTGTAAGAACCCTGTGATTGGTATCTGGAGCCTTTTGAGAGCCTGGATTTGCCTTGAGGGGCTCTGTTGGACACAGGAAAGGACCAATTTTTAGTAGACCAGTGTCTACTGAACCTGGGTGGCTGCACTTGCAAGAAATCTTTTACAGTTTGCATAGATTTAGCTTGGTCTTCCATTTTCTTTAAAACCTCTTCTGCCTTATTATCAAACAGAGTATCATGCTGCAAAGGGGCATCCAACAATTTAGCTTTAACATGATCAGGCAGATTTTGCTCCTTGAGCCAGGCATGCCTTCTAATCACAGATCCAGTAATGGTGGCCCTACAGGAGGCCTCCAAGGAATCAAAACCACATTGCAAAGTATGCTTTCCAACCTGTTCTGCTAAATGCAATAATTCCTGTAACTCTATTTTCCACATAATCAGAAATAAACATAATTTTCTGTTTCAGTAAGCCCATAACATGCTGTTGATATTTAAGTATATGAAACTGGCAGTTTAAGGCCCTGATTGCCAAGGTTGCAGATGTATAAACCGTCTTTCCCCATCTATCCAGCGCTCTGGAATCTCTGTCACAGGGGGTAGGATTTTTGGCTGTAGAGGCCTTTACACCCTTGGGACCCTGAGAAATAGTCTCAGGATCAGCAGCAGGATTTTTAAATAGAAATTTGTGGGAGTCAGGAACCCTGTAATATCTGTCTGGCTTACTAGGAGCTGGAGGGAGGGAATCAGGAGCCATGCTTGATTCCAAAAATACATCATCAACAATGTCTAATACAGGAGGTATTGCCAAAGGCCTATGCTGAGGAATAAGAAGTAAATCCCTAAGCCTCTTTTTTGATTCAGAGAAGTCCTGACTCTCCCAGTGAAAATGTTCCCTTAAAGTAAGCAAAGTCTCTACAAAACAGTTATCCTCAGGAGGAGATGCAGATGGGATGGATTCCTCTGCATCAGAATCCTCATAGGGGGTAATAGAAAATTCCTGATCAGAAGAGAAATCAGAAGAAATGGAAACCTGATCTGAAGATTCGTAATCAGTGCCTTGCCTAAGTCTCTTAGCAGTGTGTGTGTGTGTGTGTGTGTGTGTGTGGGGGGGGGGGGGTCCCTGATCAAGGTAATTAAATCCTCAGCCATTTTAATCATCTGTTTTTTAGGCATAGGGGCCTGAGCACGTGGCTCATGCGTTGTTTTTTTAGACATAGAAGGATGTTTTTGACCTTGTTTTGTTGCTGGCGTCGGTATAATATAAAAATGCTGAGGCCTGAAAACACCCTCAGAAGCCGGTGCCTGCTCAGCGGCTCTGGACCCATCCAAGGGAGAGACATCCGCAGGTTCAATACTCTGAGAATCTCGTGGCATACCGGACTTTGAATGGGTCTCGGTAGAGGCCTGCGACTCAAAAGTAGCGGGTATCAGGGGCTGTGAAAGCACCTCATTGAGTACTGGCGAACCGGCGACTGGCTTAGGAGAAGCTTCATCGTCAGTTTTGAACCTCGACGGTCTGTGTCTGTCTTTTTCTTTGCGTTTTTTGTGAACTCCGGCAGTCGCATTGCTAACAGATGACATTTCAGGATAAATAAATCTTGAATCAAAATATTTAGAAGCAAAAATATACAGACACTTAATAGTGCGTTGGTTAAATTTAGCACAAAACCGACAGCAAGGCACGTTGTGATCTGGGCCTAGGCAAGGAATACAGTACAAATGAAAATCCTTATGAGGTATTTGCTTCCCACAAGTAATGCAATTATTAACTTTTACTGAAATCGGTAAGGAGCAAGAAAAGGTTTCCCCAATGGGGTACTTAGCTTTAGTTTGAAGACTTTGGTTCTGAAACTCGAATGCGAAAATTTCAGGAGTCGGCCGACCGGCACTTGCGAACTGCTTCTGCTTCGGGCACCGCACGGCAAGAAAGACTGAATAAAATGGCGTTGGCTGCATGTTTTATACCCCTGACGACCTGATGTCATGGAAGAGGAGACAGCAACCGATGCAGGACCCAAGACTTTGTTATTCAGGCCAACTGAGGGAAACCTGCCAGCAGATTACCCAAATGTAATGACTGCAACAGTGAAACACGAAGAACATCTGCATGCAGATGACCAAGTTGCCAACTCTAAAATTCTTCTAGAGTCCACCCCTTTCCAAAAATGTCAAGAAGTAGCCATAGCTCTAGTGGAATAAGCCTTGACGTTGAAAGGAAGTGTCTTTCCTTGGTGAAAATAAAACTGGTCTGCATGGAATAACTATTTATGAAACTGGCTGTCCCTTTATCTTATCTTCATAAGTAATGAAAAATTGCTTAGAAGTTCTGTATACTGTCAATATCTTATCTAAATAGTCTGCAAACAACCAGAGTTTACAGGATTCCCTTTCTCCGTTATTTTTTGGGTTCCGGAAAGATCACAAGTAAATGAACAGACTGATTTTAGGTGAATTCTGATACCACCCTTAGGCATGAAGAAAGAACTGGTTCTTATGCATACTCTATCTTTAAGAAAAGTTAGATAAAATTGAATTAAAGTTAGAACTTGCAAATCAGACATCACCTCACCAAAGTCAGAGTAGTGAACACTATTTTCCATGTAAAAACCTCAAATCAAGTTGATGAGCTGTCTCAAAAGAAAAAAAAAGTATTTTTTAGAACAAAATTAAGATCAAGGAAGCGTCAACTGTTTTCTAGGTGGTTGAATGTGCAAGGAAGCGTCAACTGTTTTCTAGGTGGTTGAATGTGAAGTACCACTTTCAAAATAGTTTTACTCTAGTTAAGGATGAAAGGGGGATCTAAGGGAAGACAGGCAAAAATGGCCAGATGACGAATTAAGCAATTCACATAAATACTGAAGAACCAAAGGAGATTAAGTATTTCAAGGGTCTTCATTAATTTTATGGCACCAACCAGAAAATCTCTTCAACTTGGCCAAATAAGGTTTTCTACTAGCAGGTTTCCCAGCTTCCTTTAATACCTGCTGAACATCCTCAGAAAAAAAAGTGCATGACAGGGATCAAGACTCATCCAGGCTATCAGATGAAGAATTTTTAGGTTAGGATGAATCAGAGATCCCTTGCCCTGTTTGAGTACTCCATCCGGAAAGGGAGTTTGTAGTAATCCTCCTTGGCCATTTTCATAAAAAGGGACAATCAAAGTTTTCTGGGCTAAAAATGAAGTTAAGATTTTTGGAAAGCCCTTCTGGACCTATAGAAGAACTATAGTTACCAAGGGATAGATGAGGGGGATATATAGGAGCATTCCTGTCCATGGGAATAACAAGGCTTCTGTCTTACAGGCTTTTTTTGCAAGGAGTCCTGGATCAAAATATTTTTTAACTGTCTGTTGCAAATGGAAGCAAACAGATCTACTTTGGAAACTCCCTACAGGTGGATTATCTGCTGGAAGACCCCCCCCCCCAAGTTAACATCCATTTATAGGGGTCTGTTCTGGGCCTGCTCAGAGTTTCTGTCACAGTATTCTGCTATAATGGAACTGTAAGTAGCCTGTGAGAAATAGACTGTGCTGTACTCAAAGTTCCAACACCGCCATGGGTAGGTCTGCATATAGGATATGACCTGGTTCCCCACAGCATGTTTATATATCATATGATAACAGAAGGAATGGAATCTTCTGCATCAGAGTCCTCATAAGTAGGTACAGACAATTCCTATTCATTTGAAGAGTCAGAAGAAATAGAATCATGTTCAGAAGATTCATAATCAATGTCTTGCCTAGGCCTCTTAGAAGAGGGGGGGGGGGGTGGCTACCCCTGATCAGAGTAATTAAATCTTCAGCCATTTTGATCATTTGTTTTTTTAGGCATAGGGGCCTGCACATGTGGGCCAGGCATCATTTTTTTAGGCATAGGTTGAGATTTTGGCCTTAGTTTTGAAGATGACGTCGGTCTAATATACAAATCTGTAGGCCTGAAAACACCATCAGAAGTCGGTGCCTGCACAGCAGCTCCAGACCCATCCAAGGTAGAGACATCCACAGGTTCCATAATTAAAGCATCTCGCGGCATACCGGACTCCGAATGGGTCTCCGTAGAGGCCTGCAAATCAGAATTAGCGGGTATCAGGAACTGTGAAAACGCCTCACTAAGTACCGGCGAACTGGCGACTGGCTTAGGAGAAGTATTGTCAGCAGTTTTGGACCTCAACGGCCTGTCTCTGTCTTTTTCTTTGCGTTTTTTGGGTATTCCGGTAGTCGGATTGCTAACGAACGACATTTCAGGATACTTAAAGTGTGAGCCAAAATATTTAGAAGCATAAATGTACCGATGTTTGTTAGTGCATTGATTAAATAAAGCACAAAACCGACAGCAAGGTATGTTGTAGTCAGGGCCTAGGCAAGGAATACAGTACAAATAAAAATCCTTATGAGGTATTTGCTTCCCCCAAGTAGTGCAATTATTAACTTTTACTGACATTGGTAAGGAGCAAGAAAATGCCAAAAAACCACCAAATCCAAACGATGGTGGACTTCCACAAAGTTTATTAAAAACTGTTCGAAACGGAATAAGAACAGCCTCGAAGGCAAGGTAAAATACAAAACAAAAGACAAGAAACCTACTGGTTCAGAAGCAATTTGTATATCTACCAGTGAAGCTCCTTTTTGAAAAAGTCTGGTGGTACTCTATCCAGACAGATTTAAGAAACCTCTGAATCCTTCTCATGTGTAATCTGGCTAGAAAGATAATGAGAATTGTACAAGTTGTGTATCCCAAAATGCTGATGAATTCCCTTACTGCAGGGGCGGCTCGTGGCATCGGGCTGCCGGACTGCAGCCCCCTCAAACTAAAAATTAAAAAAGAAAACAAAAAAAAAATTATTTTTTAAAATTTCGCAGACTTCGCGCATGCGCAGTAGTCCCGACTATCGTCGGTCTATGCGCATGCTCAAGGCAGTCCGGCAGGACCCATAGAGGGACACAAGGAGACGTCTGTGCACTTTTAAAGTGCACAGACACGCTGGGAGGATATATCGCGTACGGACTGCAACAGTAGCAGTCAGAACAGTCTCGGGAGGGAGCTTGGGATCTCGTCGGGATGGAGCTTTACTGGGATCTCGCGGGTCTTTGTGAGTATTGCGCGGGCAGGATATGGTATGGAGAACAGACAGGTAAGTGTATGGTGCATTTTACTTTATGTGTTGGTGCTTTTAACTGGAGTTGTGTGTGTTAGCTGGTGCTTGTGTTAGCTGGTGCTTTTAACTGAAGTGTGTGTGTTAGCTGGTGCTTTTAACTGAAGTGTGTGTGTTAGCTGGTGCTTTTAACTGAAGTGTGTGTGTTAGCTGGTGCTTTTAACTGAAGTGTGTGTGTTAGCTGATGCTTTTAACTGGAGTGTGTGTGTGTGTGTGTGTGTGTGTGTGTGTGTGTGTGTGTGTGTGTGTGTGTGTGTGTGTGTGTGTGTGTGTGTGAAAATGCCCCAGGTGCTTATGGTGGTGTGGTAGGGAATACCTCAGGCTTGAACCCTGTACCCTGTATGCAGGTGTTAAAGACTTGAGTTCCCTACCCACCACCATTTGTAAAAAAAATTGCAGATTTTTGCCTCATATTTGATCTGATCTGTTCCTCATAATATCTGTGGTTTGTAAATGTTGCAATGCTTGATATTTGATGGTGTAGTAGTAGCATTGTTGCCTCACAGCTGCAGGTTCTCAGGTTTGATTCTTGGCTGGGGTTCCTTCTTTGTGGGGTCCGTATCTTCTCCCTGTGTTTGTGTGGGTTTGCTTTTGTGTCCTCCCATGTTACAAAGACATGTCTGCATTATTTCTTCCTGGGCCTCTGCTGAAAATTGTTTTTTTGTTCCAAGTCAGACTGTCCTGATTAACAAATGTTAAATAAAATTGACAGGCATTTGAATTTCAGACTTCAGGTTTCTGAATGTTTAATTCCTTGCAGATTTGATGGTGCAGTAGTAGTATTGTTGCCTCACAGCTATAGGTTTTCTGGTTTGATTCTTGGTTGGGGTGGCTTCTGTGTGGAGTCTGCATCTCCTCCCTGTGTTTGTGTGGATTTGCTCTGGTGCCCTGCCATTTTACAAAGAGGTGTCTGCAGTATTAATCCCTGCGTCTCTGCTGAAAATTGTTTTTGTTCTGTCCGCAGTAAAATTGACCGGCATTTGAATTTCAAACTTCATGTTCTTCAGAATACATAGTAGCACAACCTTTTTTTCTATCAATTTTCTAAGTTTATAAGATGAATATTTTAAATTTGTCCCTATTTTCGGGACTGTATTCCCCCATTATTGGCTTCGTCCAGGTTTTTGTGCTAAGGTTGACAGCTATGGCAAGAACTGAATTCACTGAATATGGACTGTAGAATTGTGCATATTTACTGATAAAGGTGCACTGTAGAATTGTGCATATTTACTGATAAAGGTGCCCTGTAGAATTGTGCATATTTACTGATAAAGGTGCACTGTAGAATTGTGCATATTTACTGATAATGGTGGACTGTAGAATTGTGCATATTTACTAATAATGGTGGACTGTGGAATTGTGTATATTTACTAATAATGGTGGACTGTGGAAGTCTGAGTAGACTTTTTTTATGATAAATGTTCTCAACTGGGCAGTTTTGCCATTATGGGTGCATATGTTTTGTTTCATTGCTTACTGGAAAAATGTTCAAAACAAATTTAAAACATCCTCTAACAAGTGTACTGTATTGTACAAGGAATATAATTTTAGTACAATGAGGAAGGTGTATCAAAGAGCACATGTATGTTTCATATGCAAGGGGCCTATGATTCAAAACAGCCCAAAATTAATCTTTATCTGCCACTGGCAAAATGTATTTTCTTTGAATGTGGGTTTCAATGCTGTTTCAATGAATGTGAGTTTCAAGGGCAGAGAAGTTTTAATGCTAAGTTTTCATTGTGAGACTGCATTGCTTTGTTTAACAGATGACTTAATGTTTGTGCTGTAAAATACAAAATAAAACTTTCAAATGAAGTCCAACTCATCATTGAAGTAAAGCAGTATGCACATTAGTGTTTATGGTAAATGGAGTGAAATAGCCAAGTAATGGTTCATTGGAATGGCTGCTGAGGCTCCATTCAACCATTATTTTGTCAGGGGGGGAAGGGCAGCAAACTCAGACAGGCCCAGCTGAACTATACCTCCCAACTGTCCAGATTTTCAAAGAATGAATAGATTTTTGCTTCTTATTTTTGGTTTGTTGTTCATAAAATTTGTAGTTTTAATTCCTAAATGATTTGCCAGAAGTCACTAAATAATAAGTTTCAGACTTCATAACCTTCATAAAAATGCATGTTAAAGTAAGAGCCGTTCTATCAACTGTCTCAATTTATACAAGAGCAATTTTTAGTACTGTTTATATGTGCCCCCAATATACTTGGCCTTGTTCAGATTTACTGCATTAACATGTTGAGAGGTACATGCAAATAAATTGCTTTATAGAATTAGGCATAGCCAACCTCTCAACTGTCCCCAATTTTTGGCTCAAAATGTTGCTCTTCCCCTTAATAATCCCTCCATAAAATAGCAATTTTGGAAGAAAACATGGAGGGTTTACAATTAAGAAATAACTGTAATAATCAAAGTTATAGATTACTTGAAATGCATGTAGATTCTTTTATTTTGTCAGCTGCTCAAGGTAGCAGTACTAATATTAAAGTGTCCCTTCTTTGACAGGTAGCAGCTGTATTGTGTGTCTATTTTATATTTTTGCATCACATTTTTGGTCCATTTTTTATAAAATTGTGCTTTTTGGCAAATTAGTGACAAATCACTAAAGACTGAAGTTAGAAAATGACAGACATTTGAGTTTCAGATTTTATACCCTTCAGAAAATTCATACTAATGCAAGACCCATTCTATTATCTTTCTAAGTTTATTAGAGCAATATTTAAAAATTGTCCTTATTGTTGTGCCTTTGTCCCACTTCTGTGTATGGCTTTGTCCAGATTTCTTGCTCTAGAGGTTGAGAGGTATGACAAATGTGTCAGGGCCATCACAGTCAGCCAGAGAGATTTCAAATTGTGACATGCTTGTTGCACCCCACTCCCCCATGTAGTGACTCTGGATGTGTCCAAGCAAGGCAAGGAGTAGTTGTATCTACCTTGGATGGGGAGGACACACTGCATAAGTACTACAGTGGCTTTTCATCTGTACTTGATTTTGCAGAAAGGTCTGGTTTCTGTCATATTTTTGTACTGTTGATTTATGCTTATTACTCAGATTTATGCTTATTACTCAAAGTGCCTGTTGCTCTGTGTTTAAGTAGCAATGCTTTAATGACCATAAGGTAAGCTTGTCTGACATCGTAAGATGCAAGTAAGCTTTAATAAGCATACTGTTAAAGAATTGCCAACACTTAAAGCCTTTCTGTTGTTGCCATGCAGAAAATACTTGACTAGATAATGTATAAGCCTTGGGTATTAAAGGACAGGATTCCGTTATTTTAAAGCTCATTACACTTGTTGGAGACTTCCAGTCATCTCTACAGACTTTACCCGTAAACTAAACAGAATGCCAATCATGTGTGGTCCATAACCTGTACAGTAATCCTTTAAGCAATGTATCTTGAGCTTGTTTCTTGTTTGCTTTTCGTTTTTTACTTTTATCATGTTTTCCCCATGAAACAAGTTGTCAGGCAGCAGGTCTTTTTTGGATAAGAAACATTTTACAATTGGGGCATCACATAGATTTCTACTTTCAGCATGTTGCTTGGTACTTTAATAAAGCTGAATATATTATAATTAGAACTGCAGTGCAAGGAGAAGTGGTTTGAGTTGAGTGCTTCTGGTTTTTCTTATACTTGATTTTGACTGGCATTCCAGTAATGTATTTAAAAAGTAATTTATTTTTTCATGCCTCACAACCTTTTGTTTCCATCTAGATATTAAGTAAGCTGTCATGCAGCCAATGCATTGAAATATTTTTATTCTTCTACACTTATTTTTGTCTTGATTGGACTTTCATAATGATGGTTTGCCACCCAGGGCAGCGTATTTAATTAAAGTTAGTTTTTTGTGGTTTTGTGCATAGCTCCTCCCCTTTATGGTTGACCACACCCCTTCCCTTTGACCCCACCCATTCAGCGTCTCCTGCAGCCCCCCTGTGATTTGAAGTCACCAGCCGCCACTGCCTTACTGTAGTTGGGAGCTATAGAGAAAACTAAAGATAATAATCTTGGTAAAAGGTTACTTTCTTCTGAGGCAGGAATGCCATCATTTGTGAAGTGGAAAAGTTATTGTATGGGAAAAAATGAGAAAGGACATCAAAAAGGAGTTAAAAACCTATGTACTGCAATATATTTCTGACAAAGACGAGAAAATCTTAGCAGTTTTGCATACAATCTAAAAAATAAGGCAGTTGTTTCGGTAGTAAAAAATGTAGCTGTCTTGTGACTTGCAAAAGTAATCAATGGTACTACACACACTGTGAATACTCTTGGGGGTGTGAACAAACCAAAGGATAAAGAAGAGAACTGAGAATCTGAACCAGAAGCATACAATTTTAAACGTGTCTGGATCTCTGTGAATGGTTATATGGTGATAAAAATCTTTTAGACCCAGGGTTACCAAAACCTTAGGAGGAAGAAATGGGAGAAAGACTACAGTTTGAGCATTTTGAACACTGGAACTCTGAAATGGAGACTGGAGACTTAAGACAGGTGTAAAACAAGTCTCCTGATTTCCTCTTTCTTGGACACTAGAACTATTCTTTCATACAATCCTTTTCCTTTTTGATCCTCTGGTAAAAGTTCCTCCCTGGTTTAGCATATGTGCAATGAAGTGAGAAAACTGGTGTGCTTAATTCCAAGGAAGGGGCAGAATTTCTAGTTTGAGAGGGAGGGATTCCCACTGCCACCTGTATCCTTTTAGAAAGATTCCTAGTGTGATGACCCTGCACTGGCCCAATAATTAAGGAGCCTCAATCCTCACCACTAGCACCAGTGAGGGGCGTCCACATTGAGAGGATAACAAGTACAATTTCCCTTTAGACCACACAAAGATCACAGTCAGTCTGGGGCTGTTTTTTCCCTCTCTCCAGATCCCTAATAGGACTCTACACTAGCACAGCTATAGAGTTCAGATTTCAGCAAAGTGGTCAAGCCAAAACTTCCAGCACCCTATCTGTCCAACCAGTGCTTCGTGTCCCTGTCCAAGTAGCAGACACACTCACCCACCTCTGAAAATAAGTGCTTAGTTCATCAACATATTCACACACAATTTCATCTGCCTTGCATCTATGCTCAAAACTTTTTTCTATAACCTTCAGGTGTTAACTTAAAAAATTCTAGCAAACAATTCTTTACAACATTATAATTTAAAAAGTCATTATCAGATGGTTTGGACAGAACAGTTACAGCTTTACCATGTAGTAAGGGGGTCAGAGACCGTACCTAGAGCCCTTGGGTCAGCATCACACTGTTTACATAACCTCTCAAGCATATGAATGAAACTTATCAAAATTATCCCCCTCTGTAAATTGTGGAAGAAATTTACTGGCCTTTGTTGCTTCTGGGGTTCGGTTACTCCTTTCCCCATTACCTCCATGACTCTGGCGAAGAATCAGCATCTCCTTTTCATGTTGCCTCTGCCTCCCCTTCTCCTCACCTTCCAGATGTCTTAGTCTCTCTGCTGCTTCCATTTCCAAATGCTTGGCCTCCAACTCAAGTCTCTTTAGCTCCAGATGGATATTTAAGTCCTCTGTGGAAAGGAAGAGCTGTCCATTTTCTAAGTTGTACATCCCCACAGCCAGTCTGATCGTCCTCACAGTTGCTATTTTCTGATGCAGCTGTGACTACAATTGCAATCATGTCTGCCTTACTCAGGTTGGCATGCGCCAGTCCTTTAGCCTGGCACATCTCAGCCAACTGGCTCCTTGTTACCTTGCCATACTCCTCTGCTGACATGCTTACCTGCTCTCCCTGACTAACCAAGCTAACAAAAGAAATAAAACAATTTTGATATGAACTCTGAAAGTTTACTGTGTGGCTGATTTAGAGTACAAAAACACCTTCAGTGATCACTGTATACAAGCTACAGGAATTCAATATCCACACCACTACAAGCCAATTAATATGTGATGTGGCTATCTCACCACTATCAACCAATTAATACTGTGATGTGGCTATCCCACCACTGCCAAAAAATTTATACGCGATTCCCCTGCACTGGCCCAGTAATCAAGGAGCCTCAATCCTCACCACTAACACCAGTGAGGGACGTGCACACTGGGAAGATAACAAGTACACACGTAGTAAAGTACAATTTCCCTTAAGAGCACATACAGATCACAGTCAGTCTGGGCTGTTTTTTCCCTTTCTCCACATCCCTAATAAGACTCCCCACTGGCACAGCTATAGGGTTCAGATCTCAGCCGAGTGGTCAAGCCAAAACCTCCAGCACCCCCTCTCTTTCCAACCAGTGCTTCGTGTCCCTGCGCAAGTAGCTGACAGACACAGACACACACACATTTTGAGATTTGATTTATATACAAACACACAGATACTCCTGGGAAAGGCTGGCACAGGTTCAATAGCTATGCCTCCTTCTGCCCAGACTATACAGTAGTACCACCAACCACCCTTACCAGCTACTATAAAGGCCCTTACCAAAGGGTGCCCAATTCTACTGTGTAATGTTACTGTTATCCAAATAGTAAGCATGACCAGAACTTTAAGGCTATTTAGGAGTGGCCTATACAGTATCACCAAATACATATACAAGTACTCTAAGAGCTTAAATCTCTCTAAACAACATCAGCCATAATTAAAAGGTTTAAATATATTTAATAATAAATAATAAAAGCACAAGACAATAATCATTAACTAAGCACAGTGACAATAGAGTTCAGAATCACAGGAAATATTTTAAAACAAAATTGCCAGACAGTCTCACATAAATATAAAAAACAGCTAGACTAATCTTACTATTTTCCTATCTAACTCTAAGAGATACTAAGATGCAAGTCTTACTTACACAGCCAGGCAAATATAGATGAAAAGTACCGAAGAGATGCTTACAGGTCCAGAACAAAATACAAAATGCACAGACTTTCTCTCAGAGACTGTTCTTAAATTAAAAATACACATTACTGCTGGGTTAGCTACATGACATCACTATTTGACACCTGCATCTAGTTCCCAAGCTAGACAGATACCAATAGAATTTAACATGTCTCTATGAAAAATACTTATCTCTTAGAAACTGACACTTATCTCTTAGAAGCTTGCCTGAAACTGGAAGTCGTAAAACAATTACCTTGGAAACCTGTAATTACCTCTGTTTCCAGACAATAGGAAAGCCTACAACTCTAGACATTGTGTCTGCTTTGAGCTGAAACTGAGATGGCGGTCCTAGATTGGACAGATTACTATCGGGAAGGTTTTGAACAGATAATGGATCGTAAATATTATATGATTATGCCTTTAGACCCTACTATGAAATTCAAGACTGAGATTGACAGCTGTTTGGACAAAGCAGTCGAAAAAGGCATTATCTCCAAATGTTTTCATTTGAAAGGGGACCACCCCAAACAACAATACCTCTACTTATTGCTCAAAATCCGTAAGGACCCTATTCATCCCCCTGAGTGACCCACTGTTTCTGGGAGGGGCTGATTAACAGAACCCCTCTCTGAGTTCCTTACTCAACATCTGATACCCTTGTTGTCCCATATATGATCACAGATTCAAGACACAACACAGTTCTTGGGAATTATTTCGGATTGCCAATTGGAACTCGAAAGGTTGTTATGTACTTTGGATGTCACCTCCCTGTATACCAATATTTCTCATTGGGCAGGCCTGATGGCGCTTCAGTATTGGCTAGACAGGGCTGATTTATATAGACCAGGATTTAACCCCTTTTTAGTATGTTTAGCTGAATATGTTCTTGATAAGAACGTTTTCTATTTTCAACAGCAATGTGTTTGGCAAGTTCGGGGCATGGCAATGGGGGCATCCTTTGCCCCCCATATATGCAGATTTATTTATGGCCTATATAGAGGAGGCACTTATCTATGATACAAGTCATATTTACCTTGATGAAATGGATATTTGGAGATGATATCTTGATGACTGTTGGCTTGTGTGGAGGGCTGACGCTGGGTATCTTCAGGAATTTGTGGAATACCTGAATGAAAATATTTGGGGTATTGAGTTTAAATTAACCTGGCATCAACAACAGATAACATTCTTGGATGATTTGGTCACACACACTCCTTCTAATACATTAGCAACACAGGTGTTCCGCAAATTCCAATACAACACTCATGTGTCTAGCTTCCAACCCCAACATGTCATCAAGAATATCCCGAAGTCCCAATTTCTCAGGGTCAAAAGAATATGTTCCAGTACCGCCACTCACGAGTTTTTCAAATTGGGTTTATGTGCCAGATTCAGAGCCCGAGGATACAGGGTTGGTGACATCCATGTGGCCAATCAGTATGCAGAATCACATGAGAGATCTGAACTATTAAGGTACAAGTAACGGGTTTCTCGGATTAGGTTATTTACCACTTATGGAAAAATATCCAATCATTTATGGACATAATTTCTAGACACTGGAACATTTTGTTGGGGGTGGGCCCTTTTATTGATATTTTGGACGATAAATGTGCCTTTTCCTTTCGCAGGGGTAGATCCTTGGGTTCTTTGTTTAGTCATTATAAAAGGGCTCGGTATGAAAAAATATTGACACAAAGGACCATTACTGGGCATAAGTTGGTGGGTTGTCATCCCTGTGTTCATTGCTCAAGTTGTTCACATATATATATAAAACCACTTGTTTTACCAATAAAAATACTTTAAATGTTTATGACATAGATTTTTTTTGGCAATTGCAGCTCAACTTGGATAATTTACCTAGCCAGCTGCTCCTGTCAAGCTTTTTATGTGGGACAAACATCTAGGCCTTTCAAGCTTAGAATTAGTGAACACGAGTGATATTAGGATACACAAGCAAACTAGTGCATTATATAAGCATATTTGTAACCATCGAACTGGTCTGTTTAGATGTACTATTATTGACTGCATTGTGCATAAAAATAATGACTTAGCTGGTTTACATCACGTTTTGAACATCAAAGAAAAAAAGTGGATTGTTAAACTGGGTGGGCTTTTTCCTCCCGGTTTAAATGAACAGTTTTGATTACTTTATTTGTGTGCTTTTTCCTCCCGGTTTAGATGAACAGTTTTGATTACTTTATTTGTGTATTATATTGATTGGTCTCTGTCCTATCTGTATGTCTATATATTAATGGGCTGCTTCTGAATGCAATGATTTTTACTAATTGTGTCACACTGAGAAAGGCTGTTTAGCCGAAACCAGTTTGTGCAGTTTGTTCTTATTGCATATGTACATGCAGTCTGTTTCTATGGTGTATATTATGTGCATTTTTTAATACACTCATTTCCAAACAGGACCTGTGCTGGCTCTTTTCTTTTGGCTGATACAGACAAAACAGAGTCATAAACAAGTTCCACTTATTTCTTAGAGTTTGCAACTCTGTATATTCCAGCCTTTACTATCAACACATACATTTGCATAGACATGTAGTTTATGCACCTTTTTACTCTTTTCCAGCAGAGTGCACTGTGGTTACAATCTTGAAGCTCAGTACAGAACACACAGTTTTCTTACATTTCTAAGGCAAGCATACAAATCATATTACTATTCACAAATGGCAAAGAATTATTTACAAAATTCTATCTAGCTGGGTTGGCAGACTTCACACCTAGTACCAATTCTTATTTAGCTGCAAATGCTGCAAGACTGCTGGTGTGCAACTAAACTGATTTTTGGATTGAATTTCTCCATTTAAGGTTTGAGTAGCGCCACTGCTTTTTTATTTTGGTCTTATTACATCATCGTTTGTTTTACTTTAAAATTCTGTTTTACCTTAATGTTTTTCTTAGAGTTTTAAAAGTTCATGACTAGGGTCAGTTAGAAAAAATATCCCTTTTCTTTCAATGAATTAAAAATGATTAATCCAAGTTAATTAGTGGGAGGAACTGAGGCATTTCTTATTCATTTACAAGTCCAGTGGGACTACTATTGGTGTACAACTGCCTTTTTCCCATGCACCAACTCAGATCCTGTGTTTTTTAAACTTTTATCTTTTGAGCTGTCCATCTTTACTGTAAATTGACTTTAGAAACTCCTCCAGTCTCATCTATTTTGCTCATTTGACTGGGCACTAAAGATTTAACAGAGAAGCCCCCCCCCCCCTTAGATTATTAAAGCTCAGGTAAGCCTTTGTTTCATATCATCCCACTCACTTAGTGAACACTGCAGCATTCAGAGTATTTTTTAAAACACCTTAACTGAATTATCACTTATGACAAAAGCAAACTTACATTTATATAAAAGTACTCAAATCATATTAACAAATTGACATTTACAAACATTATACATAACATATATTGCTATATATCCTTTAATCTAGGCAATATTACATAATTTATTCAATTCCTGCCTCCTCTTAAACCTCGTTCCTCCTCCAAAACGTATTTCTCCACGTATTGTTCCCCCAGTTTCCATTTTCTATGCAATTTACTTATACCCTTTTCTAAAGATGCCATCTTTTGTTCTTTTATCTCTGTTACAATATTCTCTACTTCAAGAAGATTTGGTTTAGATTTTGAATTCCGTTTCATAGTAATTGCTTTTTTTGGCAGCCACCAGAATTAACTTTGACAAGACCTTAATTTTTCTAAAAGATCTGGATGGTTTTAACAGTATTTTAAGAGGAAACGTACCAGCATCCTGGAAGAAAGTGGCAGCTGTAACACCTAAAAAGGTAAAGATCCATCACACCTAGCTTCATACAGGCCCATTCCAATACTAAACCATGATTATAAACTATTAATGTCTATAATGGCTATAAGAATGACAAAAGTAATGCCAAAATTGATAGATATGGATCAATGTGGTTTTGTGGAGGGGAGGCAAACATTTGACAACATTAACAGAACACTGATGAACCAGACAGAAGCAGAATGTAAGAAAACACCATTGTTGGTGGGTCCTGATGCAGTGAAAGCATTTGAAGGAGTAAGCTGGGACTTTATTAGTAGGGCAATGGAAGCATTTGCATTTCCTGAAAAAATTATGTTGATTAGGAAGATATAGCAGGGATCAGATGTGAAAATTACAGTGGGTGGGGTCCCCTGATCATTTCTGTTTAAGCAGAGGAACCAGGCAGGGGTGTTCACTTTCCGCTTTGCTAATTTGCATTATATTTAGGACCCCTGGCAAAGAAAATAAGGGACTCAGACATTCAACGACATAATTCGTATTGTAGTCAAGAAAATCTGGCTCCATTTACAGATGATATTATTTTATACCTAACAAAGCCAGAAAGAGACATTACAGTGTTGTGGAACAACTTGAGACAGTTCGAATCTTTTCAGGATACAAAATTAATGAAACTATAACAAAGGCAATAGCGGTAAATTATGTACCCACACACAAATTAGTTCAGTAATATCCATATTTAGGGGGACGTGACAAAATGAAGCATTTAGGAGTATGGATTAAAAATGATTCTGGTGTGGCAGCTAAGGATATATGGGAAGAGACTAATCAAAAGATAATACAAAAACTGAGAAAATGGAAGCTTTGTTATATGGGTATGGATAGTAAGACACAATTAGTCAAAATGTTTTTAGTCCCTTTAGTCTTATACACAGGTCAGGCATGTTTTTATCAACCAGAGGAGAAGTTATGGATTACAATTAATAAAGAATTGAAATACATTACCGGTGGGGTGTCAAGAGTCAAGTGGGATAAGATGATTCTTCCACTAAAACAGGGCGGATTGGCATTATCCAATTTGAATGGGAATTTCAGAGCTACACAGTTAAGGCTCTTGTACATAGCACAAGCAGAAAACTACAATTCGAAGTGGAAAGGGATGATGTTGAAACAGGGGGGAAAGCTCAAGAAACAAGGACAGACTGGGATTTTGGATGCAGGCCTTTACAGAGAATAACAATCATACATAATATTTTATACATAAAGTAGCAGAAAGTATTCTAAGAGCTAAACCAACACAGGAATGGAGAAAGGAGACTCTGCTGATAGGGATGACTGCAATTAGGGATATAGACAACAGGCAAGAGGGGGCTGGAATTAATTGGAGTAAACTGGCAAAAGAACCAAAGTATTGGGAGCAAATAACTAGAGAGGAGAAAGATAACAGAACGGGAAGAGGCCAAGAATTTATTTGGACTGCAAGTAAAAATTACCCTCCCTACTAAGGATTGATATCAGAGTATAGGCAAAAAGAAATAAATAGGGGGGGGGGTCCTAAACAAAAGACCAGCACTGGTACAGTTTTTAGTAAAATCTAGAACAGAAGCAGCCATTAAAAAAGGAATAATTAGTAGAGAATATAAATATTGCATAACTATAAGAATCAGAGAAGATTAGAAAGGATTGGGAAGAGAGAGATTGGATAAGCAATTCACAAAGAAACAACGGGAAGATATACGTCTCCCAAACATGCAGCAAAATCTAGAAGACTTACGATTTTTGCTTGGATATGTTTACATAGATACTTTCATACCCCAAGCAGACTCCAAAGAATTTATCCTCAGGTAGACAGCAAATGTTGGAGGTGTGACTGAGAAGAAAAAGGTACTTGGCAACATATTTTCTTTGAGTGCGGTGGGTTGGCCGACTCTAAGGATTCCCTGAGGGACGCACTGTCATTGATGCTGGGTGGGCAGATTAGTGCGACAAGGAAGATGATTTTTCTGAGCTATGATACAGAATCAGAATTGCCCAGACATGGTAAGGCCTTGCTGTCTTCTAATTATGATGGCTGCCAAATAAGCAATTACTAGAAAATGGAAATCAAAATCTAAACCAGCTACATTAGAAGTGGTGAATATAGTAACAGAGATAAAACAATTGGAACTGAGATCTTTAGAAAAGGGTAGAAGCAAACTACACAGGAAAAAAAATAGGAATTGTGGAAATAATACATACAGAGGAGGAATGAGGTTTAAAAGAAAGTAGGAATTAAATGACCTATGTAATGTTTGACAAATAAGACTGGGTAGATTATAAGTGAAGTTTAATGTTTGCAACTAGGTGTGTGTCCGTATGGATTGTCATCCAAAATGCTTGCAACTAGGATTGTGCCAATGTGGTTTGTTTTCATTTATATAAATGTATGATTGTTTATGTTGTAAGTGATGGTTTCGATTTCTTGTTTAAAAAAGGGGGGTAGGAAATGAATAATTTTTGTAATGCTTCTTAGGTTATATGACATAAAGCAATGTATGTGAAGTATAAAGTTTAATGTTAATTTAATACAGTTTACTTTTGCATAAATGTAAATTTGCCTATGTCACAAGTGATGATTCAATAAAGGTGTTTAAAAAAAGACCTTAATTTGTCTAGGCAATTCAGATCCTGTATCCCAGCTCTTCATGGCCTCTTCCCATTCTATTACCTTTGCTTTTCTAATTGTTCCCAATACCTTGGTTCACTTGCCAGTTTCCTCCAGTAAATAACAGTCCCTCTCATGTACTCTGTTTCCCTAATTGTAGTCATACGTATCAGTAGAATCTCCTATCCCCATTTCCCATGTTCACTTAGTTCTTAGTATACTTTGTTACCTTATGTATACAACTGTTTTGCTGTTGGGGGTTGTAACTAAAGGTATCAGCATGAGACAGCCATTTGAAAATGGTCTGTTTTGACAAAAATTACTTTTTTTTTTCTTACTTTCACAAGAAATGAACAACTGATAAGAGCTCCTAAAAAGAATTTGTTCCATCCAGATAGCACCAGAATTGCCTGTGACCATCCAAAATATGAAGTATCCCTTTTCACTCATTTTTAGGTTCTGGAAATAATACAGAGATGGATAGGCTGGCTTATGGTAAACATGGATATCACTTTAGACATAAATGAAGAATTAGTTCACTTGGAAAACCTGTCTTTGTGGAAAATGAGATCAGGCTGACTCCCCATTACAGCTTCCAACTCAGATACACTTTTTAAAGAGGTCGGATCATTTAGGAAGAACTTCAATTCAGGTTATTTTTTATAAAAAATAAATAAACAAGATCCCAAGGAAAAGACATGTGTTTTCTAGAAGGCTCCATATGCAACACCCCTTTCAAAAACATTTTTACATGACCCTGCACTGAAAGGAGATCCATGGGCAAACATGCTGAAATGACAAACAAATGAACTTTGACTAAGGAGCAAGATAAGGCCAGAGGATTATAACTCACACAAATAATGCAAAAAGTACAGTTGTGTACACTTACCATAAATGTAGATGTTCGAGTATATTCACTATTGCAGTCATTACATTTGGGTAATCTGCTGACAGGATGCCCTCAGTTGGCCTAATTAACAAAGTCTTGGGTCCTGTATCAGTTGCTGTCCCTTCTTCCATGAAGTCAGGTCGTCAGGGGTATAAAGCATGCAGCCGATGCCATTACATCAGTTTTTCTTGCCCCAGATGTCAGGTGCCCCCCAAATGGGGAGCAAAATAAAATTAAAAACACAAAAATATACCTCCAACCAAAAGCAAATACACCAAAAAGGCTTTTAAGCATAGCAAAAGAAAGTAGAGGTATAGTAAGAGAAAATAGGGGGCTGGAGGGAGGGTAACCAGGACTGCAACAGTGAATACACTCGAACATCTACATTTACGGTAAGTGTACACAACTGTACTATGTTCTTCGTGTTTCACTGTTGCAGTCATTACATTTGGGTATATTCCAAAAGCTATGGTTGGGAGGATGGATTTATACAGCATTAGGACCAGCTATAAGGCCCTGCAAGACAGCAGTGGCAAAGCCAGCTCTGGATTTAGAGAAAATTGGTAAATGATAATGCTTGGTGAAAGTATGAACTGAATTCCAGGTAGCAGCTTCTAGAATATCCCTGGTAGGAACACCTCTGAGAAAGGCTGCAGAGGTAGATGCAGCCCTGGTGGAATGAGATCTGATCCCCTAGGGGATAGGCTTTCCATGGTGCTTACAGCAGAAATTAATGCAATGGCTTATCCATTTAGAAATGGTTTGTTTTGAAATAGCCTTCCCCTCTGCCCCTGCAGCAAATGCTACCAGCAATTGTTCAGATTTTCTTTGAGGTTTAGTCCTGTCCAAGTAAAATCTAAGTTGTCTGTGCACATCCAATGAATGCAGAATCCGTTCCCCTTTATTCTGTGGATTGGGAAAGAAAGTTGGCAAATGAATGGACTGATTAAGAGCCACACTGGATACCACCTTGGGCATGAAGGATGGATTGGTCCTGAGGGACACCTTGTCCGCATGAAAGATGATGAAAGGCTCTACTGACATATGTTTGTCTTTTCGGCTTTTCCTGGTTAGGGGTCGCCACAGCAGAATTCCAGTCTGCTAATGATTGGCACTCAATTTTTTATGGTGCCGAGTTGCCAGCCCGACGCCCAACCTTCAGCGAAGGCACGCCCATTCATGCATGTCTTTTGGAGGCCAATCGACCGCGGGGAGGACATGCAGACTCAACAAAGAAAGCACTCCAACCGAGAATTGAACAGGAGAACCTCTTGCTCTGAGGCAACAATGCTACGGCTGTACCACCGTGGCTCCTTTAAGGGCCTGTAATTCAGATATCCTTCTAGCTGAAGTGATTGCTAAAAGGAAGGCTGTTTTCCAAGAAACAAATTTTAAGTCTGCAGTAGCAGCTGGCTCGAAGTCGGTAGAGTGAGTTTCTCCAATACAAAGTTATGGTCCCAGGCAGGGGTTGGAGCTCTCCTGGGTGATCTCAAGTTTTTGGCCCCTCTGAGCTACTGCTTGAGCAGAGGATGAGAGAAGAGGGGAGGTTCTATGTTATAATGAGCTGAAATGGCTGAGGTGTGGATTTGAATGGAGGAAAGACAGGCCCTTGTGAAGCATCTCAGTTAAATACTGAGAAATCTGAGGTAAATTGGGCGCTGCTGTGCTCATCCCTTAAGAATGATTCCAAGCACAGAATCTTTTCCATTTGTCAGCATGAGATTTTCTAGTACTAGGTCTTCTCGCCTCCAAGATGACATCCATCACAGGTTTGCTGAGGGATGCTAAGGGTGAATTTAAGTGATTAGCCAAGCTGCAAGGTTCAATGTTGGGAATTGAGGGTGCAGAATTGGGTTCTCCTACTGAAACAGTAAGGAAGGTGTCTGAGGCAGGTGCCATGGAGAAATTTGTGACACACTGTGCAGGAGTGGGTACCAATGTTGGTGTGGCCAGTCTGGAGCAATCAAATTTATTTTTGGTTTGTCCTGTTTGACTTTTAGCAGAACTTTGGAGAGCAGAAGAAGAGGGGGAAAGGCGTAGACTGATAGGTTTTTCCAACTGAAGGAGTTCTTGTGCAAAATTTGTCCAACTGGTGGTTCTGAGGGGAGGCAAATAGATCTAAGACTGGGCTCCCCCATTTGCTTGTCAACATGTTGAAAATCCGTGGTTCAAGTTTCCACTCGTGTGGGTCCATGAGAGCTCTGCTTAGTCCGTCTGCCAGTGTATTCAGTTTGACAGGCAGGAATTGAGCTTGTAGTTGCACTTGATAGCTCAAGGCCGTGTTCCACAATGCCATGGCTAGTCTGCAGAGGGGGTAGGAATGTATGCCTCCCCGCTTGTTTATGTACCACATAACTGTGGTGTTGTCCATCTTTACCATGAGTTGTCCTGGATGAATGTAGTCCTTGAAGGCTGTCAGAGCATTCTGTACAGTTAACATTTCTTTTTGATTGATATGTAGGTGCATTTGTTTGGGCTCCATTTGCCCTGAATGCACTTCCCTACCAGGTGAGCCCCCCATGCATAGTCTGATGCATCTGTAGTTAGGGTTTGGGCGGCAGGGGGTAGTGTGAATGGCAGTCCCTTGTTTTGGTGGCAGGCCTCTGCCCACCATAGGAACTCTAGGCGTAGGCAAGGTATAATAGGAATCATTGTTTCCAGGATGCGACAATGTTGACTCCATAGACTTTTTAAGTACCACTGAAGTTTCCTCATATGCAGTCTTGCATATGGAATTAGAAGAATGCAGGAGGCCATGAACCCCAAGGCTTGCACTATTTGTCTTGCAGATAGCAGGGTTTTTGTGGCCACTTGTTTGAAGCAAGTTACCAAATGAATTTGCTTTTCGGGCGTGAGGAAAGCCATCTGAGCAGTTGTATTCAAGCTTGCACCCAGGAATGTAATATGTTGAGAGGGTACCAGTTGTGATTTATTTTTGTTTAAGGTGTACCCTAGACAAGTTAGAACCCTTTTTACAAACGCCAGATGATTTATAAGTATGGCCTGGTTTTCTGCCTGAATTTGACAATTGTCCAGGTATGGACATATTTGAATATTTCTTTGCCTGCAAAATGCAATTACTGGAGCAAGGCACTTTGTGAATACCCTGGGGGCAGTAGACAAGCCAAAGGGCAGTGCAGAGAACTGATAATGCAAGGAACCTGCTTTGAAGCGTAGGTATCTTCTGCAAGATTCCCTAATTGGGATATGCAGGTAAGCTTCTTTTAAATCTAGAGTTGCCAACCAGGCATCCTTGCCTAGCATAGGAAGTAACTGGTGAAGAGTCAGTATCTTGAATTTTGGAATGCCCAGAAAGGTGTTTAGAGTAGACAGGTCCAGAACTGGACGCCATGATTTGTCTTTTCTGGGTACCAGGAAAAGCCTGTAATAGAAACCTTGTCCTTTTCCTCTTCTGGTACCGGTTGAATAGCCCCCATGTTTAAGAGGGAAAGTACTTGTTTCTGAACCTCTGCTCACTAATTTGGGGGCAGGTCTGGCCATCCGTTTGGAGTTGGCAACGTGTGGAAATGAAATCTGTATCCTTGGGACACTATATTTAAAACCCATTTGTCCTGGGTTATGAGCTCCCAGTTTTTTTTGCATGAAGAGCAATCTTTCCCCCCAAAGGGGCGGCTAAAAGGTAAATGCTTGGTAATTTTAAAGGAAAGTCATTGAGACTGTTTACCATAGGGGGGTGTCTTATTTCCAGATTTGGAAGTGGAGGCCCCCCATTGCTTAGTTCCGAGAGCCCCTTGGGACTGAAACCTGGAGCTTTTGGTGTGTCTGGGTTTGCTTGAGTGGATCTGGAAGGAGCTGAAAAGGACCAATTATTAGTAGGCCAGTGCCTACTAAATCTTGGAGGTGGCACTTGTAAGAAATCTTTCACAGTTTGCATAGATTTAGCTTCATCTGCCATCTTTTTTAGAACTTCTTCAGCCTTATTGCCAAACAGGTGGTCCTGATTTAAAGGAGCATCCAACAATTTTGCTTTAACATGATCAGGCAGAGATTGCTCCTTAAGCCAAGCATGCCTTTTAAGCACAGACCCAGTAACAGCAGCCCTGCAAGAGGCCTCTAAAGAATCAAAACCACATTGCAAAGTATGTTTTCCAACTTGTTCAGCTGAATGCAATAAATCCTGTAAATCCTTATTTTCCACACTGTCAGAAATCAACATCATTTTCTGTTTAAGCAGTTCCATAACATGCTGTTGATATTTTAGCATATGACATTGGCAGTTTATAGCCCTGATTGCCAAGGTTGCAGAAGTATAAACCTTTTTACCCCATCTATCCAGCGCCCTGGAGTCTCTATCAGAAGGGGTAGGATTTTTAGCAGTAGAAGCCTTAATGCCCTTGGGCCCCTGAGAAATGGTTTCTGGGTCTGCAACAGGATTTTTGAAAAGGAACTTGTGGGACTCAGGAACCTTGTAGTATCGGTTAGGCTTACTAGGAGCCAGAGGCAGGGAATCAGGGGCCATACTGGATTCTGAAAACACATCATCAACAATGTCTAGTACAGGAGGTATAGCCAAAGGCCTATGCTGAGGTAGAAGGAGGAAATCCCTAAGCCTCTTTTTAGATTCAGAAAATGCCTGACTTTCCCAGTGGAAATGTTCCCTTAAGGTATGTAAAGTTTCCCCAAAAGAAATGTCCTCGGGGGGCAGAGGGAATGGAATCCTCTGCATCAGAATCCTCATAAGTAGGAAAGGACAAATCCAGGTCATTGGAAGAATTAGAAGAAACAGAGTCCTGATCAGAAGATTCATAGTCAAGTTCAGTCCTAGGCCTCTTAGGAGGGGGTTGACTACCCCTGATTAGAGTAATAAGATCTTCAGCCATTTTGATAATTTGTTTTTTAGGCATAGGGGCCTGAACATGTGGCCTGGGTGTCGATTTTTTAGACATAGATAGAGATTTAGGCCTTAGAATAGAAGGTGGAGTCGGTTTAATATGCAAGTCTGTAGGCCTGAATACACCCTCAGAAGCCGGTGCCTGCACAGCAGCTCCGGATCCATCCAAAGTAGAGACATCCGCGGGTTCCATAGGTGAAGCATCTCACGACATACCGGACTCCGAATGGGTCTCAGTAGAGGCCTGCGAGTCAGAAGTAGCAGGTATCAGGGGCTGCAAAAGCACCTCACTGAGTACCGGCGAACTGGCGACTGGCTTAGGAGAACCGTCGGCAGTTGTTTTGGACCTCGACAGCCTGTCTCTGTCTTTTTCTTTGTATTTTTTTTTTTGGAATTCTGCTAGTCGGATGGCTAACTGATGTAATTTCTGGATAAATAAACTGAGAACCGAAATATTTAGGGGCAAAAATGTACCGACGACGGACAGTGCGCTGATTAAATAAAGCATAAAACCAACAGCAAGGTACGTCGTGGTCAAGGCCTAGGCAAGGAATACAGTACAAATAAAAATCTTTATGAGGTATTTGCTTCCCTCAAGTAATGCAATTATTAACTTTTACTGACATCGGTAAGGAGCAAGAAAAAGTTTCCCCAACGGGGTATTTAGCTTTAAGTTGAAGACTTTGGTTCCGAAACTCGAAAATGAAAATTTCAGGAGTCGGCCGACCGGCACTTGCAAACTGCTTCTGCTTCGGGCACCGCATGGCAAGAAAGACTGATGTAATGGTATCGGCTGCATGTTTTATACCCCTGATGATCTGACGTCATGGAAGAAGGGACAGCAACCGACGCAGGACCCAAGACTTTGTTAATCAGGCCGACTGAGGGCAACCTGCCAGCAGATTACCCAAATGTAATGACTGCAACAGTGAAACACGAAGAATATCCAGAGAAACACCAACCCTGAATGCGTGTTTGTTCTTTTCTAGGCACCAACTAGAAAACCTTTTCCCATTTATCAATTCATGATTTTCTAGTATCAAGTTTTCTAGTCTCCTTCAATACCTGCTACATGTCCTCATAAAAAAGTTGCTTAAAAGGTATTAGAATTTTATCATTCAGGCAGTCCATTGCAGTTGTTTGGGGGTGGAATGCATCACAACCCCTGGTCTTGTTCGAGTATATCCAGTCTTTATTTATTGATATTTGCATTCTGGGAAAGTCCGACTGGGCAGTTGCCCATTTTCAGTGGAGGCACAGAAGGCAAGCTCCACAGTAACAAAAGACAATATAGTGATCATTATTATTACAAGCTCTACAGTGGGACAGAATATTTTCAGTTTAAACACTTATAATAAATTAGAAATAGTATTATAATAATGCTAGTTAAGAATGGAATATTTCAAGTATGGCAATGATTTAGAATGAAGAAATAAGATAAAGTGAGTAGTAAGGAATGGAAAGGTCAAAATGGAAGTTAGCAAGACTGAAAGTACAGGAAAACAGGCACAGAGAAGAGAATGGAAGAAGTTAGGCAGTGAGAAGAATACAGAGGAACAGGGCAGTCTGTAAGGAAGTTTGTGGCAATTACACCTGGCCATTTCCAAAGAAAGAGAGAACCAATATTGCTTGAGCTAGAAGGGAGTCACCACAAAGATCTTTGGGAAGAATGACCTTGGATATTAGTGGAAAGAGTAGAAAAGCATATTGTAACATTCTTCACCATGGAAAAGAAAAATAACATCTTTCAGGCAGTCTTGCATGTAGTCCTGGAGTACTTTCTAACTGATTTTGCAAGTGGAGGCTAAAAAATATCTATTTGAAGAGTTTCACACAGATGGGTCAATTCCGGGAAGACTCTCTGATTTGATTTCCATTTGTGAGCGTCTTTCCTGGCCCTGCTCAGCTTGTCTGTCACACAACTTTGCTCTGATGGTATACAAGATGTCTGAAGAGTGAGAATGTGCTGAAGAGCTATATCCTAGGCTACCATGACATGACTAGTCGACACAGAGAATAAGATCAGGTTTCCCCTTGGTGATGTACCACACCACCATATCATCCGTAAACCTGAAGAGGTCCTGAAGAACATAAATAATTAAGAGAACAGAGAACATTTACATGTGCACCCATCTCTTTTATGTCTGAAACACAAACGACAGACCAAAATGCACAAAGACCCTGCATTTTTTATTCCCATAGATAGTCTTCCTCAAGCAAATCTGAGGCTTCTATTGTGACCAACTGTGCTGGAGCTAAAAGGGCGAAGGGGAGACCTGGATTCTGAGAAATGGTCTCTCTACACCAAATTACCCTCCTTTTCACAATCCCCAAAAGTGGGCCGGAAGTGTCAGGCGATGTTGATGTTGGGACCATATGGAGTTTATCACTAAGTTTTTCTCAAGTGAGTCTTGCAAGAGGTATCATGAGAATCATATATGCCCATGAGACCCAAAATCCTGAGGAATTCCCTTGTTGAGACAGCAAATTTTTTGTCCTTTTGGCTTTTCCCGGTTAGGGGTCACCACAGTGGAGCTCCGGTCCGCTATTGATTGGCAGTAGATTTTTACAGTGCCGAGGTGCCAGCTCGACGCCCAACCTTCAACGAAGGCACGCCCATTTCGTGCATGTCTTTCAAATGCAACTCGACCGCGGGGAGGACATGCAGACTCCACACAGAAGGCGCTCCAGCCAACAATCGAACAGGAGAACCTCTTGCTGTGAGGCAACAATGCTACCGCTGCACCACCATGGCTTTGTTGAGACAACAGACTACAAGTTGAAAATCTCTGCAAAATATCCAACTACAGATCTACATTTTCCTTTGGAAGAAATGCTTTTTGAACAGAGGTGTCAGACAGACAACTCAGGAGACAACTCAGGAAAACAATCCTGTAGAAAGGAGTCAAACAAGACTTTTGTAAGTTCTCCTGGAACCCTAGCCTGTGTATGAGATCAATTACTCAAGTGAGAGATTCCAGACACACTGCAAAAGACTCAGGAAAATATAAGCAAGTTATGCACTTTGCAGTATGCAATAGGTTATCCCTGGAACTAGAAACTATGTGAATACCCTAGGAGCAGTGGCTAGACCAAAAGGCAATGCAAAGAACTGATAATATGATGCAGGCAAAGAAAATCTTTAAAAAATATATATAATCTGGATCTACTGAAATCTGACTATATGCATCTTATAAATCTAAGATTATTAGAAAATTCAAATGGGGAATAAGGGCTAATAAGCTGTGAAATAACAGCATTTTGACACCATCACAAAAGCCCAGAAATTATAGAACACTTTCTCTGGCACCAAAAACATACTTGAATAAAAAAAACTCTTCTCTGAGCTGAGAAGGAGGGACAGCTTCTACCACTCTCACTCCCTCAAAGAGTATATGTGAATTACTTTACAGAAAAGAAGAATTTGGTCTAATTGGATGTGGGGAATGCAGTGTGTAAACTCAACAGACTACTCTCAGAACCCATCTGTCTGAAAAACTGTTGACAAAGACAGAAATGGAGTTTTAGACTTTCTGGAAGGATTAAAGGACTACCAGGATGGGAGGGAGGATAGAAGTGTGTCATATAGACATGCAGACTCATTAAACTGTTCTTTGTTCTGGGGGGAGGGTTACTGCTTTCTTTTTGGAACCTCCCTGTCACTGCTTTTAATTTTCTTACTAGCAGCTTGCTGGGTCTGTTTATTTTGATTTATAAAGGAGGATGTAGGCGGAGTAGCAGGGGCGGCCCGTGCTATTGGACTGCAGCCCCCTCAACTTCAAACTAACAAAATAAATAAAATAAAAAGAAAAAAACAAGAAAAAAACAAGAAAAAAAATATTTTAAAAATTTTGCGGACTTCGCGCATGCGCACTAGTCCAGACTGCTGCTGAGACAGTCTGGAGCATGGAGCATGCGCAGATTGTCTCAGCAGCAATCCTGATTGAGACACGTGAACAGGAGCGCTCCCACAAGTCTATGCAATTTTAAACTGCGACTGCCTGGGAACTCGCTGGGGAAACGCATCGGGGTCAGACTGCAAGGTCGGCAGTCAGGAGAAGGATCTCGGGTCTGGATTGGAGCTTGCTGTAGGGGAAGATCTCGCGACGGGCAAGGTCAGATTTGCACGGGTTTTTCAGCTACACTCATCGGGGGTTTTGTGGACAGGGACCTGGATTTAATGGTGGTTCTGCGGACAGGGATTTACTACAGGACCAGGTAAGTGAGTGAGTGTGTGTGTGTGTGTGTGTGTGTGTGTGTGTGTGTGTGAAAATGCCCCTGGTGCTGTGGTAGGGAATACATCAGGCTTGAACCCTGTACCTTGTATGCAGGTGTTAAAGACCTGAATTCCCTACCCACCACCATTTGTAAAAAAAATTGCAGATTTTTGCCTCATATTTGATCTGATCTGTTCCTCATAATATCTGTGGTTTATAAATGTTGCAATGCTTGATATTTGATGGTGCAGTGGTAGCATTGTTGCCTCACAGCTGCAGGTTCTCAGGTTTGCTTCTTGGCTGGGGTGCCTTCTTTGTGGGGGGGGGTCTGTATCTTCTCCCTGTGTTTGTGTGGGTTTGCTTTTGTGTCCTCCCATGTTACAAAGACATGTCTGCATTATTTCTTCCTGGCCCTCTGCTGAGAATTGTTTTTTTTGTTCCAAGTCAGACTGTCCTGATTAACAAATGTTAAATAAAATTGACAGGCATTTGAATTTCAGACTTCAGGTTTCTGAATGTTTAGTTCCTTACATATTTGATGGTGCAGTGGCAGTATTATTGCCTCACAGCTATAGGTTTTCTGGTTTGATTCTTGGCTGGGGTGCCTTCTGTGTGGAGTCTGCATCTTATCCCTGTGTTTGTGTGGATTTGCTCTGGTGTCCTGCCATTTTACAAAGACATGCGTCTACAGTATTTCTCCCTGGGCCTCTGCTGAAAATTGTTTTTGTTCCGTCAGAAGTAAAATTGACAGGCATTTGAATTTCAGACTTCATATTCTTCAGAAAATACATAGTAAAACAACGTTTTATTCTAGCAATAAATATATAGTAACACAACCTTTTATTATAGCAATTTTTTATGTTTATAAGATGGCTATTTGAAATTTGTCCTTATTTTTGGACTGTAATACCCTGTTAGTGGCTTTGTCCAGGTTTTTGTGCCAAGGTTGACAGCTATGGCAAGAACTGAATTCACTGAATATGTTTGAGGGCTGTATTCCCTCATTACTGGGTTTGTCCAGGTGTTTTGTGCTAAGAGGTTGACAGCTATGGTGAGAACTGAATTCATTAAATGATAGCCATTTAAGTTTCAGTCTTCCTCTCTTTCACAAAGCAGCTGATTTGGCGTAGTGGTATGTTGCTCTTGACTGTTTTGCACAGGGACCTTGGCAGTAAAATGTACGGTGGTAACAGCATTTTTTTTCACAAAGCAAGTGATTTGGCATAGTGGTATGTTGTTCTGACTCTTTTGCACAGGGACCTTGGCAGTAAAATGTATGGTGGTAACACAGCATTTTATTCTAGCAGCTTTCCAAGATTATACAAGCAATGTTTAATGTGTCCCTGGTTTTTGCCCTTTTGACCCACCCCAATAAATTTGGCTTTCTCCAGACTTCTTGTGCTGCGAAGTTGAGGTGCAGTTGAGTATTGAGTAGATTTTACAAGGAGCTGAGAGCTGCAGGGGAAGAGAAGTTTAGTGCTGATTATGCTAAGGCAGCTCACATTGCTAATAGCACAAAAGGTTGTGTACTTGCTTTTGATGCAGAAGGTTGTTGGTTCTACTCCCATAAGGGGTGAATGCTGCCGTACTGAAAATTAAGATACTAACTATGAGCCTGTTATCAGTTTGACATCCATTTCTTATTGCAATATTACTAGCTTATTTTTAATGTAATTTAGGCAATTTATTCCACAGGGGCATCAGACACTTTATTTTTCGATGAAACCATGAAATATAAAGGTGATTGCTAGCACCAACCTCTTCATTACAGATTTATTTAACGTGGAATTATTTAGATGACCTTTTTTTACTACTTCAGAGATTGTGCATATTTACTGATAATGGTGGACTGTAGAAATGTGCATATTTACTGATAAGAGTGGACTGTAGAAGTCTGAGTAGACTTTTATGATGGAAATGCTCTGAATTGGACAGTTTTGTTTCATTGTTTACTGGAAAAATGTTCAAAGCAATAGGAAGGTGTATCAAAGAGCACATGTATGTTTCATATGCAAGGGGCCTATGATTTGAAAACAGCCCAGAATTAATTTTTATCTGCCACGGGTAAAATGTATTTTCTTTGAATGTGGGTTTTAACGTTGTTTCAATGAATGTGAGTTTCAAGGGCAGAGAAGGTTTAATGCCAAGTTTGTTTAGCAGATGTCTTAGTGTTTGTGCTGTAAAATGCAAAATAAAACTTTCAAATGAAGTTCAAATCATCATAGAAGTAAATCAGTATGCACATTAGTGTTTATGGTAAATGGAGTGAAATAGCAAAGTAATGGATCATTGGAATGGCTGCAGGGAGGCTCCATTCGACCATGGTTTTGTGAGGGGGAAGGGCGGCAAACTTAGACAGCCCCAGCTGAACTATACCTCCCAACTTTCCAGATTTTCAAAGAATAAATAGATTTTTTGCTTCTCATTTTTGGTTTGTTCCTCATAAAATTTGTGGTTTTCTGGCAAATCATTTAGGAATTAAGTCACTAAATAATGACACACTAGTTTCAGACTTCATAACCTTCAGAAAAATGCATGCTAAAGTAAGACCTGTTCTATCAACTGTCACAGTTTATAGAAGGGCAATTTTTAGTACTGTTTATATGTTCCCCCAATATATTTGGCCTTGTCCAGATTTATTGCATTAACAGGTTGAGAGGTACATGCAAATAAATTGCTTTATAGAATTAGGCATAGCCAAACCTCTGAACTGTCCGTGATTTTGACTCAAAATGTTGCTCTTTCCCTAATGATCCCTCCGCAAAATAGCAATTTTTGAAGAAAACATGGAGGGTTTATAATTAATAAATAACTGTAATAAACAGATTACTTTTATTTCAGAAATGCATGTAGATTATTTTATTTTGTCAGCTGCTCAAGTTAGCAGTACTAATATTAAAGTGTCCCTTCTTTGACAGGTTCCCAGCTGTATTGTGTTGCTATTTTATATTTTTACATCACATTTTTGGTCCATTTTTCATAAAATTGTGTTTTGTTGGCAAATTAGTGACAAATAATTAAAGACTGAAGTTAGAAAACAATGACAGACATTTGAGTTTCAGATTTCATACCATTCAGAAAATTCATACTAATGCAAGACCTCTATTAGCTTTCTAAGTTTATAAGAGCAATATTTTAAAAATTGTCCTTATTTTTGGGCCTTTGTCCCATTTCTTTGTATGGCTTTGTCCAGATTTCTTGCTCTGAGGTTGACAGGTATGACAAATGTGTCAGGGCCATCACAAGTCAGCCAGAGACATTTCAAACTGTGACATACTTGTTATACCCCACTCCCCCATGTAGTGACTCTGGATGTGTCGAAGCAAGGCAAGGAGTAGTTATGCAGTGTAAATGTGCAGAAAATCCCACCCATCCAAGGTAGACACAAGTACTAGAGTGGCTTTTCATCTGTCCTCGATTTTTACAGAATGGTCTGGTTTCTGTCATATTTTTTGTACTGTTGATTTATGCTTATTACTCAAAGTGCCTGTTGCTCTGTGTTTAAGTAGCAATACTTTAATGACCATCAGGTAAGCTTGGCTGAAATTGCAAGATGCAAGTAAGCTTTAATAAGCATACTGTTAAAGAATTGCCAACACTGAAAGCCTTTCTGTTGCCATGTAGAGAATACTTAACTAGATAATGTATAAGCCTTGGGTATTGAAATGCATATGCCAGTATTTGTAATAAAGGACAGAATTACATTATTTTAAGAGTCTCATTACACTTGGAGACTTCCAGTCATCTCTGCAGGCTTTACCCGTAAACCGAATGCCAATTGCGTGGTCCATAACCTGTACAGTAATCCTTTTAAGCAATGTATCTTGAGCTTATTTCATTTGCTTTTCATTTTTTACTTTGATCATGTTTTCCCCATGAAACAAGTAGATATCAGGCAGCAGGTCTTTTTTTGGATAAGGAACATTTTTACAAGTGGGGGCATCAGAGATTTCTACTTTCAGCATGCTACTTGTTACTTTAATAAAGCTGAATATAAATTATAATTAGAACTGCAGTGCAAGAAGTGGTTTGAGTTGAGTGCTGCTTGTTTTTCTCATACTTGATTTTGACTGGCATTCCATTAATGTATTTAAAAAAAAGTAATTTATTTTTTCATGCCTCACAACCTTTTTTGTTTCCATCTAGATATTAAACTGTCATGCAGCCAATGCATTGAAATATTTTTATACTTTTACACTTCATTTTGTCTTGATTGGACTCTCATGACGACTGTTTGGCACCCAGTGCAGTATATTTAATTTTTGTGGTTTGCTACTAGAGGTGTGTGTGTGGTAGGAAATCCCTCAGGCTTGAACCCTGTACCTTGTATGCAGGTGTTAAAGACCTGAATTCCCTACCCACCACCATTTGTAAAAAGAAAACTGCAGATTTTTGCCTCATATTTGATCTGATCTGTTCCTCATAATATCTGTGGTTTGTAAATGTTGCAATGCTTGATATTTGATGGTGCAGTGGTAGCATTGTTGCCTCACAGCTGCAGGTTCTCTGGTTTGCTTCTTGGCTGGGGTGCCTTCTTTGTGGGGTCTTTATCTTCTCTCTCTGTTTGTGTGGGTTTGCTTTTGTGTCCTCCCATGCTACAAAGACATGTCTGCATTATTTCTTCCTGGGCCTCTGCTGAATTTTTTTTTTTTTGTTCCAAGTCAGACTGTCCTGATTAACAAATGTTAAATAAAATTGACAGGCATTTGAATTTCAGACTTCAGGTTTCTGAATGTTTAAGTCCTTGCATATTTGATGGTGCAGTGGTAGTATTGCTGCCTCACAGCTATAGGTTTTCTGGTTTGATTCTTGGCTGGGGTGCCTTCTGTGTGGAGTCTGCATCTCCTCCCTGTGTTTGTGTGGATTTGCTCTGGTGCCCTGTCATTTTACAAAGACGTGTCTGCAGTATTTCTCCCTGGGTCTCTGCTGAAAATTGTTTTTATTCTGTCAGCAGTAAAATTGACAGGCATTTGAATTTTAGACTTCATGTTCTTCAGAAAATACATAGTAACACAACCGTAACACAACCTTTTATTCTAGCAATTTTCTAAGTTTATAAGATGAATATTTGAAATTTGTCCCTATTTTTGGGACTGTATTCCCCCATTATTGGCTTCATCCAGGTTTTTTGTGCTAAGGTTGACAGCTATGGCAAGAACTGAATTCACTGAATGTTTGAGGGATGTATTCCCTCATTACTGGGTTTGTCCAGGTGTTTTGTGCTAAGAGGTTGACAGCTATGGTGAGAACTGAATTCACTAAATGATAGCCATTTAAGTTTCAGTCTTCCTCTTTTACAAAGCAGCTGATTTGGCATAGTGGTATGTTGCTCTGACTGTTTTGCACAGGGAGCTTGGCAGTAAAATGTATGGTTCTAGCAACTTTCCAAGATTATACAAACAATGTTTGTGTCCCTGGTTTTTGGGGTTTTGACCCCCCCCCAATACATTTTGGCTTTTTCCAGTCTTCTTGTGCTGCAAAGTTGAGTATTGAGTAGAATTTACAAGGAGCTGAGAGCTGCAGGGGAACAGAAGTTTAGTGTTGCTTAAGTGAAGTTGGTTTGCCTTGTTAATAGCACAACAGGTTGTGTACTTGCCTTTGATGCAGAAGGCTATGGGTTCTACTCCCACAAGGGGTGGATGCTGCTATACTGAGAATGTTCTCCTTGGTGGAGATACTACCTATGAGTCCGTTATCAGTTTGCCATCCATTTCCTCTTGCAATATTACTAGCTTATAATTTTTTTAATGTAATATAGGCAATTTATTCCTGAGGGGCAACAGGCACTTTATTTTTCGATGAAACCATGCAATATAAAGGTGTTTGCTAGCAGCAACCTCTTCATTAGTTACAGATTTCTTTAATGTGGAATTATTTAGATGACTTTTACTTCTTCAGAGATAGTGCATATTTACTGATAATGGACTGTAGAATAGTGCATATTTACTGATAATGGTGGACTGTAGAATTGTGCATATTTACTGATAATGGTGGACTGTAGAATTGTGCATATTTACTGATAATGGTGGACTGTAGAATTGTGCATATTTACTGATAATGGTGGACTGTAGAATTGTGCATATTTATTGATAATGGTGGACTGTAGAAGTCTGAGTAGACTTTTATGATAAATGTTCTGAACTGGGCAGTTTTGTCATTATGGGTGCATGCATTTTGTTTCATAGCTTACTGGAAAAATATTCAAAACAAATTTAAAATGCCCTCTAACAACTGTAATATATTGTACAAGGAATATATTTTAGTACAATGAGGAAGGTGCATCAAACAGCACATGTATGTTTCATATGCAAGGGGCCTAAGATTTGAAAACAGCCCAAAATTAATCTTTATCTGCCACTGGCAAAATGTATTTTCTTTGAATGTGGGTTTCAATGCTGTTTCAATGAATGTGAGTTTCAAGGGCAGAGAAGTTTTAATGCTAAGTTTTCATTGTGAGACTGCATTGCTTTGTTTAGTAGATGACTTAGTGTTTGTGCTGTAAAATACAAAATAAAACTTTCAAATGAAGTCCAACTCATCATAGAAGTAAAGCAGTATGCACATTAGTGCTTATGGTCAGGGGGGAAGGGCAGCAAACTCAGACAGGCCCAGCTGAACTATACTTCCCAACTGTCCAGATTTTCAAAGAATGAATAGATTTTTGCTTCTTATTTTTGGTTTGTTCTTCATAAAATTTGTAGTTTTCTGGCAAACCATTTAGAAATTAAGTCACTAAATAATGATACACGGAGTTTCAGACTTCATAACCTTCAGAAAAATGGATGCTAAAGTAAGAACTGTTATTCTATCAACTGTCTCAATTTATACAAGAGCAATTTTTAGTACTGTTTATATGTTCCCCCAATATATTTGGCCTTGTTCAGATTTACTGCATTAACAGGTTGAGAGGCACATGCAAATAAATTGCTTTATAGAATTAGGCATAGCCAACCTCTCAACTGTCCCCGATTTTGGCTCAAAATGTTGCTCTTCCCCCTAATAATCCCTCCGCAAAATAGCAATTTTGGAAGAAAACATGGAGGGTTTACAATTAAGAAATAACTGTAATAATCAAAGTTATAGATTACTTGAAATGCATGTAGATTCTTTTATTTTGTCAGCTGCTTAAGTTAGCAGTACTAATATTAGTGTCCATTCTTTGACAGGTTCCCAGCTGTATTGTGTGGCTATTTTATATTTTTGCATCACATTTGGTCCATTTTTCATAAAATTGTGTTTTTTGGCAAATTAGTGACAAATCACTAAAGACTGAAGTTAGAAAATAATGACAGACATTTGAGTTTCAGATTTTATACCCTTCAGAAAAGTCATACTAATGTAAGACCTATTCTATTATCTTTCTAAGTTTATTAGGGCAATATTTAAAAATTGTCCTTATTTTTGGGCATTTGTCCCACTTCTGTGTATGGCTTTGTCCAGATTTTTTACTCTGAGGTTGAGAGGTATGACAAATGTGTCAGTGCCATCACAGTCAGCCAGAGACATTTCAAATTGTGACATACTTGTTGCACCCCACTCCACCATGTAGTGACTCTGGATGTGTCCAAGCAAGGCAAGGAGTAGTTATGCAGTGTAAATGTGCAGTGTCCCCCCCCTATCCAAGGTAGACACAAGTACTACAGTGGCTTTTTATCTGTCCTTGATTTTGCAGAAAGGTCTGGTTTCTGTCATATTTTTGTACTTTTGATTTATGCTTATTACTCAAAGTGCCTGTTGCTCTGTGTTTAAGTAGCAATGCTTTAATGACCATAAGGTAAGCTTGTCTGAGATCGTAAGATGCAAGTAAGCTTTAATAAGCATACTGTTAAAGAATTGCCAACATTGAAAGCCTTTCTGTTGTTGCCATGCAGAGAATACTTGTCTAGACAATGTATAAGCCTTGGGTATTAAAGGACAGGATTCCATTATTTTAAAAAGCTCATTACACTTGTTGGAGACTTCCAGTCATCTCTACAGACTTTACCCGTAAACTAAACAGAATGCCAGTGATCATGTGTGGTCCATAACCTGTACAGTAATCCTTTAAGCAATGTATCTTGAGCTTGCTTCTTGTTTGCTTTTCATTTTGTACTTACATATTTTCCCCATGAAACAAGTAGATAGTTGTCAGGCAGCAGGTCTTTTTTGGATAAGAAACATTTTTACAAGTGGGGGCATCACAGAGATTTCTACTTTCAGCATGTTACTTGGTACTTTAATAAAGCTGAATATAAATTATAATTAGAACTGCAGTGCAAGGAGAAGTGGTTTGAGTTGAGTGCTTCTGGTTTTTCTTGTACTTGACTTTGACTGGCATTCTAGTAATGTATTTAAAAAGTAATTTATTTTTTCATGCCTCACAACCTTTTGTTTCCATCTAGATATTAAGTAAGCTGTCATGCAGCCAATGCATTGAAATATTTTTATTCTTCTACACTTATTTTTGTCTTGATTGGACTCTCATAATGATGGTTTGCCACCCAGGGCAGCGTATTTAATTAAAGTTAGTTTTTGTGGTTCTGAGCATAGCTCCTCCCCTTTCTAGTTGGCCACACCCCTTCCCCTTGACCCCACCCATTCAGCTGTCTCCTGCAGCCCCCCTTTGATTTGAAGTCACCAGCCGCCACTGGGGAGTGGTACATCCCTTTGCAAAATTTGTGGCAGGCATGATAAATTTGAGAGATCTCTTGAATCAGCTTACCTCTCTCATCACACTTCTGAACGACTTCTGCAGCAGATTGTACAGAAAACTAAGTCTTTATCAAAGGGAGAACTCAAAATTTCATTAATGACATCTGGGAGATCTTGAGAACACAAGCAAGCAAATCTCCTCATAACAGGGCCAGTGGCAGCAAACATGAACTTGGCAACAGGAGAATCTTATGAACATTTCAAACAACTGGCAACCACTAAGGACACAGAAGCAACCAAATTACACAAAACATATTTCTACTCAGGAGAGGAATAAGATGTAAAAATAGTCTTCATATTCTCAAAGGAGACAAACAAACTTTAACATACGAGTTTCACAGCTGAGAATCCTAAAAACAAGTGTTGCAGAAGAATAAACATTTTCCTCAAATCTATGAAAAGTCCTGCCATCCTTGTCTGAATGAGAGGTATTAGTATTAACAAAATGTTTAACAGCAGTTAGATTTACTAAATCAATACCTGCTGGATTAGGCCTGTGATGCGTGTATAAAAACTTAAAACAATGAGGAACTTTATAACAACCTACCTGCTTTCTTGAGGGCAGCAGGTTGGCTGTCAAGCAAGTTAAATGCTTTGACAAAAACAGCCTCCAGAACTATAAGAACAGGAAGAATAAGGGTAGGTTCTGGAAATTAACAGATTAGAGCAAGCTCAGTAGTGGAATAAATCCGGTATTAGGTACAAAGTACAGATTCCAAACGAAATACACAGCCTCAAGGTAAAAAATGTATTACAAAACAGTAAGCTCTTTCACGATTAAAATCGCTTCATCAGACTAACACATAATTGTATTACATTTGTTTACCAGGTAATGCCTGTCTGGGCCAGGAAACCCATTTTCTGCAGTGACCTGGGGAGAAAAGCTCCAAACATACAGTTGCGAAAACTTAAAAAAGCCAATAATATTAACAATATTACTAAAGTTTGATAAGTCACAGTGTAAAAAAAAAAAAAAAAAATATATATATATATATATATATATATATAGTTACAAAAGGGTTTGACCATTGATTTCCTAGGATTTAAGACCACATTAGCTGCTAATACGAGAAGTATAATAAAACGTTAGCCAAGTGGAAAAAATAAAACAGTAGACATGGGCTAGAGCTAGATAGGAAGGAGTAGTTAGAATAGACAAGATGGAGAGTGGATAGACTTAGCCAGGAGTATCACAGGAGCAGAGCCAATGATTTGCTAGATGTTCTTTTAGGAGGTGTTTGAAGTGATGATAGCTAGGGTTTTTTGCTATGGGTTGAGGAAGAGTGTTCCAAAACTTAGCAATATTATAGGAGTAAAGAGAGGTACCATGAGGGTTATGGGGTTGAATAACCTTTAACATTAGTTTATTTGAGGACCTGAGTGATCTGTAATTTATATTGGGTAGAACTAGGTTAGTAAGTGTGGGGCAGTCATTGGACTGATGAATTATTTTGTGGACTATGGTCAGTTGATTGAGTATTAAATGGTTTGGGAGTTCTAGCCAGCTGAGTTTGGAGAGTGCTGAGCAGTGGTGGGTTCTGAACATGGGTGGCCTGTAGCAAACTTTGCAATTTTATTATAGCAGGATTGTAGACTATTCAGATATGTTTTCGTAGATTAGTAAAATATACAGGATCCTTAGAGGAGAGTGGAAAGCAGTTGTGAGTGGGCAGTGGCTAGTCTAGCACTTTCAGTAAGGAAAGGTTTGACTCTATATCGTGTACCTAGTTTGGTGTGGACTTTTTTGATGGTGAGAGAGATGTGGGTATCAAATCTTAAGGTATCATCTATTGCGACACCTAGACGTTTGGTATGACTTGTGGGTAATATTTTGGTGCTGTTTGAGGAAGATATTGCTAGGGGGAACTGGCATATTTTGTGTTCGTTGTTTCTGAAAACTATTGTCTTGGTTTTGTTAGGGTTAATTATGAGTTGGTGTTCATAGGTGTGTACTAGGTTAATGGCCCTGGAGCCTTTATTAAGCCTAGCCCATAGGATTACCCTGGCATCGTGCCAACCGACCTTAGTTCCCAGTGCCACTGTTGAGTAAAACCACTGGAGTGATCCCTGGGTTGAATTTTCCATTTCCCATCCACCCATCAAGATTTCTCTTGAAGAGGGCCAGTGAGGTGCTCTGCTCATGTATAGGAAGTCTCTTCCATGGCATGGGCAGTCTCTGGGTTATGAACCTGTCCCTCCAGCATGTTCTGCTGATTGTGGTAATGAGGTTGAAGTCTCTGGAACGTGTGGTGTGGAGGGATTGGGATTTTTTTAGATGTGGCATTTCTAACAGAGCTGGGTCAGACATGGCTTTGTAAGTCAAGCAGAGATCACCTCTAAGTAGGTGATAGGAGACAGAGAATAGTTGGAGTTTTTCGAGTCTGTCCACAGAGAACAAATATTTAAGGCCTAGGATTCTCTTTGTGGAGGTACTTTTGTGGCCTTTCCAGTTGTTGCAGGTGTTTAGTGAGGTACATGCCAAATGGGGCATTGTACTCCATGACTGGCCTAATGAGGGAAGAGTAGAGGGAGACGATGACCTCTTTCCTCCTGGATGCAAAACTCTTAGTAATGAGATGTGCCACATAGAAGGACTTTCTAACCACAGTGGCAATGTGGTAGTCAAAAGAGAGACTGCTATCAACCTGTGTTCCCAGAGCTCTTATAACACTTTCTGTGTTCAGTGGACTACCGCTGATGTAGTAATTCATTGGAACCGGGTTTTTCCCAAAGGAGATGATGACATTTTTTGGCATTGAGCTTAAGGCCATGGTTTTGACACCATTCGTTGGTCTCAGTAAAGCTTTTCTGTAGGCTGTCAACATCACTTGGGGAGTTAATAATAGCTCTCAACTTGCAATCGTCTGCAAACTTTGTCAGAGTCCCTTTTTGTTGCCCTGGATTTCAGAGAAGTAGATACCAAACAGGAGAGGATCCAGGACCGAACCCTGTGGGACTCCACTCGTGACTGTTCGGCAGTCTGACTTGGAGTCAGCTACTTTCACACTGCAGGGTTCCTCCTGTGAGCCAGTTTGCAACCCACCTAGAGATATAGGGGTTGATGATTAGCTTAGAGCGTTTTTCTATGATTCCTGAGTGGGGAATGGTATCAAAGGCCTTGGCCAGATCAAGGTAGGCTGTATGAACCACCTTGTCTTCATCCACAGCTCTGGTGGCTGACTCAAACAACTTGACCAGGCATGATCTACCCTTTATTAGGTCCATGATTATGCATTCCATAGCTTTGCATACCAGACTCATCAGGCTAATGGGGCAATAGTTCCCAGGGTCTGTAGTCGCTCCTCCTTTGTGGAGAGGGATGACTGTAGCAGTGCACCATTCGGTAGGGACAAATCCTGAGGTGAGGCTGTGATTGGACAGGGCACACAGGTGAGGTGCCAGTTCACTCTGTAGTTCATGTAGAACATAGCTAGGGATATTGTCAGGTCCCATAGAAGCTGATTTCTTGGCCTTGGACAGTGCTGTTTTAACCTGTGCAGCAGTAATACTGGCTGCCTGGCAATCTACTGGTATTGTGACTGGTCCTGGGGGGGGAGATACAGTTCGCACTGAATCTGTCAGTCAGTATATTGGCAATATCTGTTGGCTCGGTATAGGAGGTACCATTGTGCAGTAGCTCACAGCAAATCTGGGTATTGCCGTGGAGATTCTTTACATAACTATAGAAGGCTTTGTGGTTGTCTTTACTATCTGCTGCAATTCTGTTTTCATAGCTAGCTTTAGAGGATTTGATGAAGGATCTCAACTTTTTGTTGAGGCTGATAAGGGAGTTTTATCAGTCTTGGGACTTCACCTTATTCTGCATCAGTTTCCTCCTTCTGTTGTAGAGTTTGTTTACGGTAAGGGACCACCGGATTGGCTTATTTTTTTTTGGAGGGCAGCATCTTGGTTCTATTAGGTATGGCAAGATCCATGCATTTGTGTACGTGTTCGTACAGTGCAATGGTGTAGGATTCGGCAGTCATGCAACTATTCATTTGCATGGGTGCCATGAAGTTAGCCACCTCTGTTTTTAGGAGTCCCCTACTGCCATCTCTTCTTTGTTGTCTGTCTGTTAGAAAAAGCCTCCTTTTATTTTGTCTTTTAAAGAGAGTAGAGGATTTGGGGGAATGAACTTGGTGACATGAAAAATCTAAAAACTTTTAGCATTAATTTACCTCTCTCATATCATTATTTGAGTACCTGTACATCAGAAGGACCAAATAAAGCCACTCTATCAAAAGGAGAGTTCAGGATTTCCAACTCATCTGAAGATCTTTAGTTGCATACCCAGACAAAATGTTCTCAAGACTGTAGCTGAAGAGACTTCTAAGATGGTTGCACAGTGAGTAACAGCTCAATTCTAGCTCTCCCAGTATGAGAACAGAAACTCAGCAGAAGCAGCCAGTCAACTTCTGCTTATGGGTAAGTTTCAGTAACTGGCTAGCAAGTGTACTGTCTGAATGCCATGAAAAAAATATATAGACTACCTGGAAAAAATCAGTTACAAAAGTGAGGAAGAAACACTGACTGTGGAAAAGTTCTGCAACTGCTCAGCAAAAAACAATGTAATCTCCACATATGAATTCCAGTAACCTGCAGGAAGATATAAGGCAACTTCACACAGACCTGGTTAAAACAAACAAAACAGTGATGGAGTATATTAACACAAACAACAAAAGATTGGAAAAAAAATGGAAGAAGCTTTAAATAGATATTCAGAACAGGTGATAAAGCTGCAAAACTCAGAGGTTGAAATGAAGAAGGCTGGCTTAGGAAGAGATGTTTAAAAAAAAGTAGAATTAGAGGACAGAGCACATAAGGAAAAATTGAGATTTTCAGCTATACTAGAGAAGATGGCAGGAATAGACTGCATTGACTTTATGAAAGCACAAATAAGTAAATGGACTGGCATTCCACAGCAGTTAGTTGAAAGGGAACATCGTCTGAAAGCTCCAAACCTGGTTGTGAGAAAGCAACCTAGACCTTTAATGGTAAAGATGCAATTCTACTGGCAGAATGAGTTGATTCTAACAAAACTGTGGCAGAAGGACAAAGTACTAAAAATGGGAGACAGCAAAGCGAGTCTGGAGAATGATTACTCACTGTATACCAGGCAGAAGAGGAACACATTTATTCCACTAGTCAGGGAATGTCGAGATGCAGGTGTGTATAACAAACTGCTGTACACAGCTGTCTTTAAGGTATTCTTCCCTGCAGAGACAAAATCATTTTTTGAAGTACATGCAAAAAAGGAAATACAAAAAAATGTGTCCAACAAAAAAGTAAGCTGTGAAACAGAAGCATATTCTGTTTCTTGTTCTTCTGGTAATAAAGACCACAGGGAGACTGTACCTGTGAAACCTTACCAATGTTTCAATGGAAAACATTGAAGAGAAGGAATGGAACATAAGAGCTGACTAGAAAAATCAAGAATACGCTGGAAATGAAGCAGAGACAGGATTTTGGTGATGGAAATGAACAGGAATAAAACCAACAACTTAATGTGGGTTTACAATGCAATAATTAAATTTGTGAAATATGACAAGAAAATCTAGAAATAGTTGACTTTTTCAAAATTTGTTGGACTTGTGGGGGACTCTAAAGCATTCATGTCATTAATGTTCAGAAAAATGCTTTGGAGAGGGGTAGAGGAGGAAGAAAGTTAACTGTAAGTAAATATATTTTTCTTAAATAGTATTATTTGTCTTGTGTTGTTTTCCTTACATACTATAAAGTAAAGTCTTCTGTTATTTTTAAGTGCAATAGGGATTGTAATCAGGTGCTGATCTTTTTTTTCTTCCTTCCTTGTATCTCTAGTCTTGTTCAGTTTAAAGAAATGTATGCACTGCAATGTAAAAGAAAAAGCCTGGTTAAAAAAGCATTCTTGCATAGGGGAATGACTAGATTAAGAATCTTAAAATTTGTTACTAAATCAATCTAAGATAGAGCAAGAAAATGAAAAAAAATACTGAATATTATGAGGCTTTTTTCCAGCAAATACATGTTTTTTTAGTAGAAATTTTGCAGCTGGTCTTCATGTTTCTACGGAAGCAACCTGATAAAGATAAACTGGCTGTCTGTCTCCATGGAGACATGAGAACCAATCTGATAAAGAGAAACTGCTACAGTCTGATGGAGAGTGATTGGCTGAGAAAAAAAAAAGAGAATTTGGCTAGGACATAATGTTCTCTGAAAGCATTAAGGGGGTTTTCCCAGCTTGGAGAGCTATAAAGATAAGGCAAAAACAAATTAGCACTTAGTAGAAGCACAGGCTGCACCACATGTTTTAGCATGCCTAACCTTTCTTTTAGGTTAAATCAAATCTGTAAGTATAGCTGTCAGTTTGGGACTTTTGTTCCTGTTAGGAGGATAAAACATCAATATTTGAAGATGTATACAATTCTATCTGATAGTATTAAGTTCATAGGGTTTAGGGGGATAATGGGGATCTGTTTTTTTTTTTGTTTGAGGGCTTTCAATAAAGCAAAATTTTGCAAGACGTGACATAGGCTCAAACGGATATGACAAGAAGCAACTGTATAAAAGTTCAACCTGCCCAACAGTATATGCATGCAACAAAATCTGGAAAGTACAGTTTTGTACCTACCATAAATGTAGATGTTCAAGTGCTAATACAGCTGCAGTCATAACAGATGGGTTTTCCTGCCGTCAGGCGGGTCCTCGGTCGACCGAATTCCAAAGTCTAGGTCCGGCGTCGGTTGTCGTCGCTTCTTCCCTGATGTCAAAGCGACAGGGGTATAAAAGAACCAGCCAACGCCATTTTCTTCAGTTTTTCTTGCCCCAGATGTCAGGTGCCCCCAGAAGGAAGGTAATACATACATTTATGTAATAATGCAATGCAGTATAATCAAAAAACAGTAGTTGCAAGCAAATACACCATAAAAGAATACCCCAATCAGGTTGTATGAGGAGGTGTTAGCCATTAGGCCTGTTCCAAAGGGGAAGGAGGGAGGGAAACCTGGAATGCAGCTGTATTAGCACTCGAACATCTACATTTATGGTAGGTACAAAACTGTACTATGTTCATCGTGCATATAGCTGCAGACATAACAGATGGGTAGAATACCAAAGCTAAAAAAGGGGTGGTAGGCACTAGGTGGAACTAGGAGGAGCCAGGATGCCCTGCAAAACTGCAGTGGCAAAACCTGCTCTAGATATGGAGTATAAAGGCAGGTGATAGTGCTTGGAGAAGGTATGCACAGAACTCCAAGTGGCAGCTTCCAAAATATCTTTGGTAGGAACCCCCCTGTGGAAAGCTGCAGAGGTAGCTGTGGCCCTTGTGGAGTGAGACCTGATGCCTGCAGGTACAGTTTTACCATGAAGAGAGTAACAAAAGCGTATGCAGTGGGCTATCCATTTTGAGATTGTCTGTTTGGAAATAGGCTTCCCTTGAGCCCCTGAAGCATAGGACACAAAGAGTTGCTCTGATTTTCTGAAAGGCTTTGTTCTGTCCAAATAATAACATAGTTGTCTGAGAATGTCCAAAGAATGTAGTAGTCTCTCCCCTTTGTTTTGAGGATTGGGGTAAAAGGTAGGCAAGTGGATTGCCTGACTCAAGGCTACCCTGGATACTACCTTTGGCATAAAGGAAGGATTGGTTCGTAAGGAAACTCTGTCCTGATGGAAAATGATGAAAGGCTGCACAGCCATGAGGGCTTGTAGTTCCGAAACCCTGCGAGCTGAGGTGATAGCCAGCAGGAAGGCTGTTTTCCAGGACAAATATTGCAGTTCTGTTGAAGCATCTGGCTCAAAAGGAGGCAAAGTCAGTTTCTCTAGAATGAAATTGAGATCCCAAGCAGGTACTGGTTGTTTCCTTGGGGGTTTTATATTCTTAGCCCCTCTGAGGAACTGCCTTAAGAGGGGGTGAGAGAATAAAGGAGGACCAGTGTTGTATTCTGCAGAAATGGCTGAGGCATGGATTTTGATGGAAGAGAATGAAAGTCCACTGCTTAGCATCTCAGCTAGGTACTGCAATATTTGAGGTAAATTCAGTATTCCAGGGTTCTGGCTCTTTTTCCTCATTCCAAGCACAAAACCGTTTCCATTTGGCGGAGTAGGCTTTTCTAGTAGAAGGTCTTCTGACCTCCAAAATGACATCCTGTACCTCCTTGGGGAGCAGGGTCTGTTGTGATTTTATGGAATCTTCCATGTGGCTAGATTGAGTGTTTTCAGCTGACTGTGAAGCATTTTTAAGTTGTGCTGAGTCAGTAGAAGAGGCATTAGAGGCAGGATCCATGGTGGGGAATGCGTTAGGCTCCTCAGGAGTGGGTACCAGTGTTGTCTTGGCCAGTCTGGAGCAATGAGAATCATCTTTGGTCTGTCTGCTCTGGTTTTTAATAGAACTTTGGGCAGCAGAGGAAGAGGTGGAAAGGCATAAACTGTCATTGTTGTCCAACTGAAAGAGAGTGCGTCCATTTTCCAGGCCTGTGGATGAAAGGTCCTTGAGCAGAATTTTGCCAATTGGTGATTTCTGTGGGAGGCAAAGAGATCTATGTCTGGCCTTCCCCATGCTTGAATTATCTTTGAAAATACTTGAGGATGCAACTTAAATTCGTGTGGATCCGTCATATTTCTGCTTAGGTTGTCTGCCAGCGTGTTTTCCTTGCCTGGCAGGAACTGTGCTTGAAGCTCGATTTGCAATTCTAGAGCCATGTTCCAAAGAGACATGGCTAGCCTGCATAGGGGATATGAGTGGGTTCCTCCCGGTTTGTTTATGTACCACATTACTGTGGTGTTGTCTGTCCTTATCAATAGCTGGCCTGGATGCAGCAGGTTTTTGAAAGCTATAATAGCATTTATTACTGCTAGCATTTCCTTTTGATTGATGTGTAGGTGCTTTTCCTTTTGGGACCATCTGCCCTGAATGCACCGATCTGTCATGTGCGCCCCCCAGGCGTAATCCGAGGCGTCTGTTGTGATGGTTTGACTTGCTTGAGGCTTGCAGAATGGGAGACCTGTGTTTGTTTGGCATGCTTGAGCCCACCACAGAAATTCCTTTTGAAGACATGGAATTAGTGGTATTATTGTTTCCAAGCTGTGGCTGTGCTGAGACCATAGGGTTTTCAGGTACCATTGAAGTTTCCTCATATGCAGCTTTGCACATGGGATTAGTAGGATGCAAGATGCCATGACTCCCAGAGCCTGCAGGATTTTCCTTGCAGTCAGCCTGGTGAAAGTTGCCAGTTTTCTAAAGTATTGAGTTAGTTGCCCTTGTTTCTCTGGCGTGAGGTAGGCCATCTGGGTGTTTGTATCCAATTTACCACCCAGGAAAATTATTGTCTGAGAGGGCATTAGCCTTGATTTCTTTTTGTTGACTGTGTATCCCTGGGAATTCAACAACCTTATTACAAAAGCCAGATGTTTCAGAAGTATGTGCTTGCTGTCCGCTTGGATCAGGCAGTCGTCCAAATATGGGTATATTTGTATCCCTTGCAGTCTGCAGTAGGCAATTACTGATGCCAGGCATTTCGAGAACACTCTGGGCGCAGTAGATAAGCCAAAGAGCAATGCAGAGAATTGATAATGTGTTGAACCTGCAAGAAATCTGAGGTATCTTCTGCAATCTTGTCTGATTGGGACATGCAGGTATGCCTCCTTGAGGTCCAATGTTACCAGCCAAGACTCCTTGCCCAGCATGGGAAGAAGCTGCTGTAATGTGAGCCTCTTGAATTTTAGCACGAGTAAAAATGTGTTTAGGATGGATAGGTCCAAAATAGGTCTCCAATCTTTGCCCTTCCTTGGTACCAGGAATAGTCTGGAATAAAAACCTTGACCCTGTTCTTCTGCAGGTACCTCTTGAATAGCTTTCATGTCCATGAGATCTGAAATTTGTTTTTGTGCCTCTGCCCTTTGATTGTGTGGCAGGTTTGGCATGCCTCTCATTTTTGGAAGGGTGTGAAAGTAGAATCTGTAGCCTCTGTCTATAATGTCCAGAATCCATTTGTCTTTTGTGACAATATGCCAATTTTTTTGAAAATAATGCCAGTTTTCCACCTAAAGGTGTTGCCATTTGAGCCTTGCTTGGCATGCAAAGGGGAAAGTCATTGGTTCTGCTTTATGAATGGCTGTGAACTATCCTCACTACCTCTTTGGGTAAGTGCTTGCCATTGTCTGCCTCTAAACGATCCTTGAGATTGCCCTCTACCCCTCGGGCGCCTGTATCTACCTCTTTGGGGTCTGTCCGTGGCTGGAAAGGACCAATTTTTTGAAGGCCAATTTCTACTGAAACGTGGAGGTTGTACCTGTAGGAAATCTTTCACTGTTTGCATTGATTTTGCCTTTTCCTCCATTTTCTTTAATACCTCCTCAGCTTTAACACCAAACAATACATCTTTTTGCAGAGGTGCATCCAGTAATTTAGCTTTGACATGATCTGGTAAGGTTTGCTCTTTGAGCCAAGCATGTCTACGTATGACTGATCCTGTAACATCAGCTCTACATGAGGCCTCTAAAGCATCAAAACCACATTGCAAGGTATGTTTACCTACTTGTTCTGCACTATGTATCAAATCCTGCAACTCCTTCAAATCTGGTTGTTCAGGTTGTGACATTTTGCTTCTCAACTGTGATAACAGAAACTGTTGGTACTTTAACATATGGAACTGGCAGTTTAACGCCCTCATGGATAAGGTGGCAGAGGTGTATACCTTTTTCCCCCACCTTTCTAAAGCTCTGGAATCCCTCTCTGAAGGTAAAGGATTTTTAGCAGTGGAGGCCTTAATTCCCTTGGGGCCCTGTGAGATGGTTTCTGGGTCAGCCGCATGGCTTTTGTATAGGAATTGGTGTGAGTCAGGAACCCGGTAATACCGGTCAGGCTTGACTGGGGCTGGAGGCAAAGAGTCTGGGTTAAGGCAGGACTCCGAATACACATCATCAAGGATATCTAAGACAGGGGGTATAGCCAGAGGCCTATGCTGAGGGAGCAAGAGAAAATCCCTAAGCCTTTTCTTGGAGTCCGAGTACTCTTGACCTTCCCAGTGGAAGTGTTCCCTCAAGGTATGCAAGGTTTCCCAAAAGAGTAATCCTCAGTGGGGGAGACAGAGGGAAGTGACTCCTCTGCATCAGAATCTTCAAAAGGGGAGTATGAATGTTCCTGGTCATCAGAATGTTCTGAAATAATGGAAGCCTGGTCCGAGGAGGGGGATTCTTCCTCCACTCTGGTCCTTTTTTCCGGGGGGGGGGGTTGAGAACCCCTTATAAGAGAAATTAAGTCCTCAGCCATTTTGAGCATCTGCTTTTTAGGCATGGGGCCTTGAGAAGGGCCCTGTGGGGTTTGTTTTTTAGAATGCATGGCTGTCTTAGACTTAGTGAAAGCCTTGATGGAAAAAGAAGAGGAAGGCCTGAAGACACCTTGAGAGGAGGCAGACCTGTCTAAACTCCAAGTTTCACCGCCAAGAGTGGCTTCGGTATTTGTAGTCGGGGTGTTGGCCGAAGAGCCTGCGACCTCAGGTACAGAAGACACCGCCAATGAAGTGTCGTCTGCAGTCAGGGGCTGCGTAGGCGCCTCGCTGAGAACCGGACCACCAGTAGTCAGCTTTGGCGTGGTGTCGGTAGAGGCCGCAGACCTCGTGTGTCGGTCCTTATCTTTTAGTCAAAACTGGAGTATCTGCCGACATTATGTAGTTAAATTTTTTGCCAAAAAAGTGCTGGGCGAACTCCGCCCGACGCTTAATGGTGCGTATGTTGAATGTAGCACAAAAACGACAGGGCGAGACGTCATGGTCTGGGCCTAAGCAAGGAATGCAGAGGGAATGAAAATCCTTATGCGGTATTTGCTTCCCACATGAAATACAATTATTAACTTTGTCTGACATCGGTCTGAGGCAAGAAAAGTTTCCCCAACGGGGTACTTAGCTTTCAAGAAGACTTTGGTTGTAGATATTCATAATCTCAGGAGCTGGCCGACTGGCACTTGCGAAATGCTTCTGCTTCAGGCACCGCGCGGCAAGAAAGACTGAAGAAAATGGCGTCGGCTGGTTCTTTTATACCCCTACCGCTCTGACGTCAGGGAAGAAGCGACGACAACCGACGCCGGACCTAGACTTCGGAATTCGGCCGACCGAGGACCTGCTTGATGGCAGGAAAACCCATTTGTTATGACTGCAGCTGTATGCACGATGAACATCTAGACATTTAACAAAAAAGGTGTCATACATAAAAGGTGGAAGTAATTATAGAAACAATCATTGCATTAAAAAGTTTTATCTTTAAATGTCAATGGACTCACAGATAAATACAAAAAAAAAAACAGAGTAGTGAACTATATTAAAAAATGTAAAGTGCAAATAGCTATGTTACAGGGGACAGACTTGGAAAGAACTGAACATGTGAACTTGATAAACAAAAGGTTTTCAGGATGGTTACCAAGTGGAATACCTGGAACAAAGGAAAATAAGAGTACTTGTATTAACTGTGCAAGGAGCTCTAGCAGTAATAGGAGAGGATAAAAAAGATAATAATGGCAGATTTGTAGTGCTAAGGGGCTACTGGCAATGGAGGAGGATTACACTGGTATGTAGTTATTTATATTCCACCTAAAACTGATATAATGGAGCTTAAGAAAATTCTGGGAGAAATTATCAGTTTCAGCGAGGAATATTACCTTACAGGTGGGGAATGGAATGTGATTTGCAGCAGTAAAGATGTGTCTGGGGTCCCAGAAGGGAAAGTATAACAAAGGAGGGTAGATTTATGAAGAAATTGATGAAAATATTTGGCATGGAAGATGTGAATTCTGTAATAGGATTTCAGAGTGAATTTACAAAATAATTCCTCAAAATATAACAACTGGGCTGGGCTAGACAGAATTTACTAAAATAAAAAAACACAGGGTAATGAACTAAAAATGAGATACTTGCACTTTCCCACCTATCTGTTGAAAAGAGAGGAATCTAAGGAATGGGTAGTAGAGATTATTCAGCTGCTATTAGAAGACAGAAATTTCTTCTGAGAATATAGCTAGGGAGTGGGACAAAATTAAGGTGGAGTTTAACAATAGGGTGGAAATAAAAGAAAGTGAGCTATGGTTAAGAAGTAAAAAGAATTATTTAAAGGGACTGACAAATGTTAAAGTATTGCAGAATAGGGGGAAATCCCGCAGAACAAGAAGGGGATCAGCTGCAGAATGCTAAGCAGAAAATAAGCATGAGTTTAGAAAGACTGCTGATAAGCAACTGTTTGTTTTTTATTGATAACACTAGAGCACAAAAACTTTTAGCACAACAATTCAGGCAACAGAAAGTAGAAAGGGCTGTCGGTCAAGCTTAGGGAGCCTATAACAAGGAAGGTAACAAGGTACTAGAAATATTTCGGAAATTCTATGAAAATCTGTATGAAGCAGAGAAATATGGAAATCAAGAAAAGACACAAATGGAAATGTTTATGGAAGAATTAAATATGCCAAAGTCAGAAGTAGATGAGACTATTACTAATGGTTAGCATAGGAGGATATGAGATAAAAATTGTGATGTATAACCAATTTACAGGAAAACCCCCAGGAACAGATGGTATTCCTGTGGAAGTATGGAAGCTAGGAGGGAAAAACCTGATAAAAATCTGGAAGGCTTTGTTTAACAGTATTTTAAGAGGAGAAGTACCAACATCCTGGAAGAAAGCAGTGGTAGCTGTAATACCTAAAGAGGGTAAAGATCCATTGGACCCAGCTTCATACAGGTCCATTTCAATACTAAGCCGTGATTATAAAGTGTTCATGTTTACAATGACTAAAAGAATGATAAAAGTAATGTCAAAATTGATAGATATGGATCAATGTGGTTTTGTGGAGGGGAGGCAAACATTTGACAACATTAACAGAACACTGATGATCCAGAGGGAAGCAGAATGTAAGAAAATACCACTGTTGTTGGTGGGTCTTGATGCAGAGAAAGCATTTGATAGAGTAAGCTGGGACTTTATGAGCAGGTTAATGGAAGCATTTGCATTTCCTGAAAAAAAATTAAGATTCATTAGAAGGATATATGAGGGATCAGAGGCAACAAGTGAAGTGGGTGGGGTCCTTTCTGATAATTTGCGCTTGAGCAGAGGAACCAGGCAGGGGTGTCCTCCTTCCCTTTTGTTGTTTGCATTACATTTAGAACCACTGGCAAAGAAAATAAGGGACTCAGAAAATTCAACAATATAGATGGTATGGCAGTCAAGAAAAAAGTACAGTTTTGTACCTACCATAAATGTAGATGTTCGAAGATCCACATTGCTGCAGTCATAACCTGTGGGTAGTCCGCTGTCCTCGGTCGGCCCGAATACCAAAGTGTTAGGCTGGCGTCGGTCATGGTCGCTTAGATCTGACGCCAGTACGCCGTGGTACTAAAGCGCATGACCGACGTCATATCCTCAGTCTTTCTTGCCCCAGATGTCAGAAGGCCCTAAAAAGAAAGGCCATAGCCAAAAAACAGGAAAACATCCAACCACCCATGTACAAACAATATTTACAACCCAAACCACACAACCACCCCAAACTACAGTGGGGAAGGAGGGAGGGAAAATTGGACTGCAGCAATGTGGATCTTGAATATCTACATTTATGGTAGGTACAAAACTGTACTATGTTCTTCATCTCACATTGCTGCAGTCATAACCTGTGGGTAGAATCCCAAAGCAAAGGTAAAGGGAGGTTGGCAAAATCATAAAGCATTGGGAGCTGCTAACATGCCCTGCAAAACTGCAGTGGCAAACCCAGCCCTAGATTTTGAATAAAGAGGGAGATGATAATGTTTAGAAAAAGTGTGCACTGAACTCCAAGTAGCTGCCTCCAAAATATCTTTAGTAGCTACACCCCTCAGAAAAGCAGTAGAAGTGGCAGTAGCCCTAGTGGAATGAGGTCTGATTCCAGCCGGAATCTCCTTACCATGATGAGAATAACAAAAAGCAATACAATGACCAATCCACTTAGAAATAGTTTGTTTAGAAACAGGTTTCCTGAGAACCCAAAGCAAAAGAAACAAACAACTGTTGAGACTGTCTGAACCCTTTAGTTCTGCTCAAATAATAACGCAACTGCCTGTGAATATCCAAAGAGTGCAAAATCTTTTCCCCTTTATTTTGGGGATCAGCATAAAAAGTAGGCAAATGAATAGACTGGTTCAAGGCCACATTTGAGACCACTTTAGGCATGAAAGTAGGGTTAGTGCAAAGAGACCCTGTCCTTATGAAAAATTAGGAAGGGTTCAACTGTCATTAGAGCCTGTAATTCAGATACCCTTCTAGCAGACGTAATGGCCAACAAAAAAGCTGTCTTCCAAGACAAAACTTCAACTCAGCTGTAGCTGCAGGTTCAAAAGGAGATAAAGTGAGTTTCTCCAACACAAAATTGAGATCCCAGGAAGGAGTAGGAGCTCTACGGGGGTCTTATGTTCTTTGCCCTCTAAGAAATTGCTTGAACAAAGGATGAGAGAATAAAGGTGGGTCACAGTCATAGTGAGCAGAAATGGCTGCAGCATGAACTTTTACAGAGGAGAAAGACAAACCTTTGTCTAGTAATTCTGTAAGATACTGAAGTGAAACACTCAAATTAGGTACTGTAACATCAAAGCACTTTGCTTTGCTCCAAAGAAAAAATCTCCTCCATTTATCAGCATAAACCTTCCTTGTACTAGGCCGTCTGGCCTCCAAAATAACATTCAAAACTTGTTGAGGAAGCTGCGACCCTCCAGGGTCTAGAACAGAATATGCCAGGCTGCCAGATACAGGGACTGTATCCTGACATTGATGAAATGATTGCCTGCCTGGGACAAAAGGTGTGGACTTGCTGGCAAAGGCCAAGGAGGCTCCCGTACTAAACTCCTCAGCAGAGGGTACCAGTGCTGATGTGGCCAATCTGGAGCTATAAGAATCATGGAGGGCTTGTCCTGTCTGACCTTCAAGAGCACCTTGGGAAGGAGAGGCAGAGGAGGAAAGGCATAGACGTGAAGATTGTTCCAACTGAATGAAAGAGCATCCACTTTCCAAGCTTTTGGATGAAACATCTTTGTGCAAAACTTTGGCAGCTGGAAATTTAGTGGAGAAGCGAACAGATCTATGTCTGGAGTCCCCCAAAACACTGTCAACTGTCGAAATACATGAGGATCCAATTTCCACTCGTGGGGATCCACCATCTGTCTGCTCAAAACATCCGCTAAGGAGTTCTGTGCTCCTGGCAGAAACCTTGCCTGAAGAGTGAGGTGCAAACTGAGAGCAGTCTCCCACAAAATCATAGCTTGTCTGCAAAGTGGGTACGAATGGGTTCCCCTTGCTTGTTGATGTACCACATGACAGTTGTGTTGTCTGTTTGAATCAACACTTGTCCTGGGTGAAGTAGATCCTTGAAGGCCATCAATGCAAATTGGACTGCTAACATCTCCTTCATGTTGATATGCAAATGTTGAAGTCTGGCAGGCCACGTGTCTTGAACCCATTTTCCATTGAGGTGTGCTCCCCAAGCCTTGTCCGAGGCATCTGTCGTTAAGATCTGACTCGCCTCTGGTCGGGTCACAGAGAGTCCCTTGTTTAGGTGACATTCCTGAGCCCACCACAAAAATTCCTTCTGAATGCAAGGTATTATCTGAATGACAGTGTCCAAATCATGGCAGTGTTGAGTCCATACACTTTTGAGATACCATTGTAACTTCCTCATATGCAGTTTGGCATTGGGAAGCACCAGAATACAAGATGCCATGAACCCCAAGGCTTGAAGGACTGTCCTTGCAGTCAGCCTGGACAGGAGAGACAATTGTTGGAAGTAAAGGGTAAGATTTCTTTGCTTGTCCGGGGTCAAAACGCCATCTGAGAGGCTGTATTCAGTCTCACACCCAGAAAGCACATGTCCTGAGAGGGTACTAGACTGGACTTTATTTCGTTCACAGAATACCCTAGGCACCTTAACACTGCCATAACATACTGAAGATGGTGAAGTAGCTTGTCTTTGTCTTGAGCAAGAATCAGGCAATCGTCCAAATAAGGATAAATTTGTATTCCTCTTAACCGTAAGAAGGCTATCACGGAGCCAGAACCTTTGTGAACACCCTGGGCGCAGTAGATAAGCCAAAGGGCAATGCAGAGAACTGATAATGTAAAGTCCCAGCCCGAAAACGCAAGAATCTCCTGCAGCTTGGCCTGATAGGAATATGAAGATAAGCCTCCTTGAGATCCAGAGTTACCATCCAGTGATCTTTGCCTAGCATAGGTAGAAGTTGTTGCAAAGTCAACATTTTGAATTTTGGAATGTCCAGGTATGTGTTGAGAATAGACAGATCCAGAATTGGCCTCCAAGTGTTTCCTTTCTTTGGTACAAGAAACAGGCGAGAATAAAATCCTAGGCCCACCTCCGATGGAGGGACCTGCTGGATAGCTCCCATTTGAAGAAGTAAAGAAATCTGTTTGTGAGCCTCTGCCTTTTGCTGAGGAGGAACGTCTGGCATGCCTTTGAAAGGGGGCAATGTGTGGAAATAAAACTTGTAGCCTCGGTTTATAATGTCCAACACCCATTTGTCCTGGGTGACTAAAAGCCAATTTTGCCTGAAAAGTGCCAACTTTCCTCCCAGAGGAGCTGCCAGACAGGAAGGATCGGGCAGCTGAAGATGCAGGTCATTGGGTCTGTTTACGAAAGGACTGGCCCCTGCCCTCACCTGTAGACTGTGCAGGGGAACTCCACGTCCTAGGCCTAAAAGAACCCTGTGCATGAGCTCTGCCCCTACCACGTCTAGATTTGCCCCTAGACTGTAAATCAGAAGAAGGGTAAGCCCATCCCTTAGTAGGCCAATTTCTGCTAAACTTAGGGGGCTGCACCTGCAAAAAATCTTTAACAGTCTGCATAGACTTAGCTTTGTCCTCCATTTTCTTCAAGACTGACTCCACAGGAGAACCAAACAAAACTTCAGACTGAAGGGGAGCATCCAAAATTCGAGCTTTAACATGCTCTGACAAGTTCTGATCCTTAAGCCAGGCGTGCCTCGGAATAACTGATCCAGTGGCAGCCACCCTGGAAGAGGCCTGCAAAGCATCAAAACCACACTGCAAAGAATGCTTACCCACCTGATCAGAGGCATGAACCAAATCCTGTAATTCTTTACACTCTATGCCCTCTGCTAAAGCATCCACCTTAGATTTCAATTGACTAAGAAGAAAATTCTGGTACTTCAGCATATGAAACTGGCAATTTAAAGCCCTCATTGCAAGAGTGGAAGAGGTATACACTTTTTTACCCCACCTATCCAGAGCTCTAGAGTCCTTATCCATGGGAACTGGATTCTTTACAACAGAAGCCCTGACACCCTTAGGTCCCTGGCTAATAGTTTCTGGGTCAGCCCTAGGGCTCTTATACAAATATTTATGAGCCTCTGGCACCCTGTAATACCTGTCTGGCTTAACCGGGGCAGGAGGCAAAGAGTCTGGATTAAGGGAAGCCTCAGAGAAAACATCCTGTACAACATCCAAAACCGGAGGTATAGCCAAGGGCCTATGTTGTGGTAAAAACAAGAATTCCCTAAGCCTCTTTCGGGAATCTGAGAAATCCTGACCTTCCCATTTAAAATGCTCCCTCATAGAATGCAGGGTTTCTGAAAAAGAAAAATCCTCTGGAGGGGAAGCAGAAGGACTAGAATCCTCTGCGTCAGAATCAGAATAAGGGGTAAATCCTGAATGTCTTCAGCCGAAGACTCTGAATAATCTGAAGAATGTTCCAATCCTTCCACCTCTGGCTCCACCCTAGGCCTCTTATCTGGAGGGGGCATAGAACCTCTGATCAAGGTAATCAAATCTTCTGCCATTTTAAGCATGTGTTTTTTAGGCACAGAACCTGCAGAACTAGGACTGACGCCAGAGGAAGACAAACCAGGCCTGGCCTTTGAAGGTACCTTAGAGACAGAGGGAGAAGGCCTAACCACCTTATGCAAAGAAGGGAGCACAGCAACCTGAGAGGCCCCCTCAGCCTGACCCGACTCCTGAGAGGCCACATCTTGCAAAACTAAAGGTTCCCCCTGAGACTCAACTGAAACCTCGGCCGGATCCACAGATTCCACCGTGGTTTCTAAAGAACCGGCGTCCGGAACGGACGACTCATCCTGCTTGGATTTCAACGATTTCTCTTTACGCTTCTTCGCGGTAGCGGGCGTCGGAGGATCCGACGGCATATTGTAATTACACCGCTTACCGAAGACAAGCCTAGCACAATCTAACCTACGTTTAATGGTGCGCTTATTAAATTTAGCACAAAGCGACACCCGTCTACGTCGTGCTCAGGCCCCAAACAAGGAATACAGAGAGTGGTAATCCCTATGAGGTATCTGTTTCCCACAAGAAATACAATTATTCACTTTTTCTGACATCCGGATTTAACTGAGGCAAGAAAAGACAAAAATATTCCCCAACGGGGTACTTAGCCCAACTTGGTCTTCGGTCTGAAATTCAGAATACGAAAATTTCAGGACGCCGAACGGCACTTGCAAACGCTGCTTCTGCTTCGGACCATGCGGCAAGAAAGACTGAGGATATGACGTCGGTCATGCGCTTTAGTACCACGGCGTACTGACGTCAGATCTAAGCGACCATGACCGACGCCAGCCTAACACTTTGGTATTCGGGCTGACCGAGGACAGCGGACTACCCACAGGTTATGACTGCAGCAATGTGAGATGAAGAACATCTGACTATTTGCAGATGATATTATTTTATACCTGACAAAACCAGAAAGAGACATTACAGCATTGTGGAACATTTTAAGACAGTTTCAAATTTTTTGGGATACAAAATTAATGAAGCTAAAACAAAGGCAAAAGCAGTAAATTATGTACCCACACAAAAATTGGTTCAGCAATATCCTTATTTGTGGGGACATGATACTTAGGAGTATAGATTAAAATGATTATGGTGCAGCAACTAAGGATATGTAGGAAGTGACTAAACAAAAGATAATACAAAAACTGAGAAAGTGGAAGCTTTGTTATATGGATATGAATAGTAAAATACAAGCAGTCAAAATGTTTTTAGTCCCTTTAGTCGATAAGGCATATATTTATCAACCAGAACAGAAGTTGTGGATAGCAATTAATACTGAAAGACTTTATCTGGGAGGGGAAGACAGCAAGAGTCAAGTGCGATAGGCTGATTCTTCCAGTAGAACAGGTCAGATTGAGATTCCCCAATTTGAAGGGGTATTTTACATAGCACAAGCAGAAAATTATACTTCAAAGTGGAAAGGGATGATATTGAAAGAGGGGAGCTCAAGAAACAAGGAGAGACTGGGATTTTGGATGCAGGCCTTTAAGGATAAAAATAATGATGCAGATTATATCCATAAAGTAACAGAAAGTATTCTAAGAACTAAGCTAACACGTGAATGGAGAAAGGAAATTCTGCTGATAGGGATGACTGCAATTAGGGATACAGACAATAGGCAACAGGCGGCTGGAATTTATTGGAGAAAACTGGCAAAGGAACCAAGGTACTGGGAGCAAATAACTAGAGCAGGAAAGATGACAGAATGGGAAGATGCTAATAATTTATTTCGACTATAGGTTAGACATTGCCTTCCCTATCAAGGATTGAGATCAGAGTATAGGCAAGAGAAAGAAATAATGGGGGTCCTAAATGAAAGACAAGCACTAGTAGAGTTTTTAGTATAATCTAGAACAGAAGCTGCCATTAAAAAAGAAATTAGTAGAGCATATAAATATTGCATGATAACTATAAGAATCAATCAGTGGAGGTTAGAAAGGATTTGTGAAGAGAGATTGGATAAGCAATTCAGAAAGAAACAATTGAAGGATATATGCATGCCTCTCAAATATGCAACAAAATCTAGAAAATTTAGGATTTTGTTTGGAAATGTTTACATAGACATTTTTATACCCCAAGTACACTGCACTGAATTTTTCCTCGGGTGGATAGCAACTGGTGAAGTGTGATGGGGAAGAAAGACGTAAATGCAAACATTTTTTGGGAGTGCAGTGAGTTACCGGACTTTAAGGATTCCCTGAGGGATGCACTAATGGAGATGCTGGGTGGGCAGGCTGGTATGGGGATGGAGATGATTTTTCTGAGCTATGATACAGAATTGGAATTGCCTAGACATGGGTAAGGCCTTGCTGTCTATAATTATGGTGGCTGCCAAAAAGGCATTTACTAAAGAATGGAAATCAAAAGCTAAACCAATTATATTAGACGTAGTGAATATAGTAACAGAAATAAAACTGGAACAGAGATCTTTAGAAAGAGGTATGAGCAAACTACATAGAAAAAAATCAGAATTGTGGGAACAATACATACAGGGGAGGAATGAGGTTTAAAAGAAGGTCGGACTTATATGAGCTATGTAATGTCTGACTGAAAATGACTGAGTAGATTATAAGTGATGCATAAGGTTTGCAACTGTGAGTGTGCCAGTAGAGTTTGTGTTGTAAAATGCATGCAACTAGGATTGTGTCTGTGTGGTTTGTTTTCATTTATATAAACGTATGACTGCTTATGTCATAAGTGATGGTTTAATAAAGATGCTTCTTGTTTAAAAAGAAGGGTGGTAAGGAACTGAATAATTTATGTAATGTTCCTTTGGTTATATGATCTCTAACAAAATATGTGAAGCATAATGTTTGTTAATTTTAACAATACAGTTTGATTACTTTTATATAAATGTAAATGTGCCTATGTCCTAAGTGATAATTCAATAAGTGTTATAAAGAAGACGACTGTGGCTGAAGCAGAAACCCTAAAAACGGATACTATTATACATAATTTTTAAGGCACACTGAGACACTTGACACAAGTTAGTCACAATCTGATTCAAGTAATACCTACTTTCAAGAGGCTTAGAAGCAGCAAAATCTCAAACTATTGTCAGATTTAAGTATAAAGTTAAAATTTTCACATATAGCCCTGGTAATTATTTTCTTCCTCTAGCCTTCAGAATTTTAATCTCTTAACAAGTCTGTCCAGAAGTTTACCCTCTTTATCCCCAGCAACAGGGTTAGAAGTGTTAAGGCATCTGTTAGCATTAGTAGCAATAGGGGAGATAGCTGCAGGATCTGCTTTAAAATGAGAAAACAGACGGAGCCAAAGCTAGAGGCAGGGGCTCATTCTTTAACTGCTTTTTCTTTTTAGCTGCATTGGAGGAAGGAACAAGCAGGCCCATGATAAGTATCCATGCTGTAGCCAAGGAAGAAGCCTTATTGCCAGTAAGCTGCAGTAAAACAGGTCAGTAGGAAGGCAAGCTATCACTTAGTACTAAGCAGAACCCAACCCACCTAAAAATCACCACAAAAAGTTATACAAGCAGCACACAATCCAGTTTTTAAGAAATAAAAATATTTTACTCTGAAAATAACTCAAAAAAATAACTCAGTCATGAAGTACATACATTACAAAAACAAATTGTTTTTTTCCCAAAAAAATCTACTTTCAGATAAATAAAACATAGTTTTGGATAAAAACTATATAAAATAAGTCCTATGACCTAAGCAGCCACTTGGATAATTAAGACAATTCCTAGACATTAAAGGTGGCATTGAAGGAACATTTGACCAACGTTCCTCAAAAGTCAGTATTCATAGAGATGTGCCACAATTGTGATAGAAATTCAGTAAAAATATAAATACACTTCTATTAATACAAAAAGGTGTGGAAGGGTTCCCCAAAAGGTTTTATCTGTTCGACTAGAAGCTTTAGATTGACTGCTGATCCTGAAGAGCCTCAGATATGCATCTGCACAATGAGGCAAGAAAGCACTGAAGATGTTTAGTTACTCTGGCTGTTTATATAGCTCCCTCCAAAAAGGAACTAGCCTGTAAGCAGCCAGAGTGGAAAGGTGGGAGTGGATAAAAGCTTTTGGAAGTTGTCTGGGTACTGTATCCCTGGCAGGATACATCCTGTAGGCTACTGCAGCAATGAGAATGATAAACATACTGTATATAGAGAGCACACTCTAGAAGTTCACACTCAAACATATCATAGAGGCTAGAGGCTCTTTTCTCAGGGAATACAATGGCCACTATTTTCTCCAACAGCAAAAATACTCAACATGTAATAATTTCTAGGTAGCGAGCTCTGAAAGTCAAGAGCTGGGCTAGACTTCACCATGTCTATGCAAAACTCAGTGATCTCCAAGCAATAAAGCTATGGAGTAGACTCCCTGTGTTAGACGAGACTGTCTCAGCTATTAGCCACTAGAAGTTAAACATCCAAACAGGGAAGTAACCATATCTCTTGCAAAGGCAAGTGGAAATATAGCTCTAGTATAAAATCTGTGAACATTCTTGTGGTGAACATGAGGTTGAGGGCTACAGCACTGAACCAGTAATGATGGGCTCCTGACTGCTTACTTAGTTTCCCGATCTTTATGTGCCGATATGCAGTCTAGTAATATAAAAAGCATACCTTTCACTTCTGGACAGCAGATAAGATAACGAAGTGTGTCCATATAAAAGGATGATTTAGAATGAAGACTTTTAGACTGCTCACATATACTTTTTTTGGAATTAAAAAGAACCTGGGATATCACACTCCTTGATGCTCATGGGTTCTCCTGGACATTGCTCTTTGAAGATAATTTGCACCTCCTTCAGTGCTGAAGCTCTCTACTGAAGTGGAACATTTTGCAAGGGAGTATAAGGAGCATGGAGGGGTAAAGATTTTTATTTATCAGGCTTTAGCTATCAAGTTCATAACATATGCATCACTGGCAATATTTCAGCAGCACTACGCCCAGAGTGTCTCCTTCTGATCACCTCCATCCAGGACTGCTGGAATGAGAGTCCCGACTTTAGGCGTTACTTCTGTCCCCTCCCCCATGCTCCACTGACATGGATCCGCTACTGTTAGCTCCCATATTATCCTACTCTGTTGGCTTCCTAAACCATGGAGGCCACCAGGTATGAGCCCCTGCCGGGAGTCTCCCTTCCAGGAGAACCTGTACATATGGAGAGAGGGAGAGATAGTGGCCAAATCCCACCCCCACGTGCAGGACAAGGGCTGCAAACTACCCGGCACCAACAGTAGAACTGGGCAGGCAAGGAGCCATTAAACTGCAGCCTGTACTACTTTTTACTTCTCAAGTCCTATCTCTTGCATACTAGGTGGGCATAAGATGGTTCAACAAAGGTAACTCCTTAACTGTCATTACATCAGAAAACTCCAGATGTGTGTCCAGTGTGGCATCATCCTTAGTACTACACAGAGAATTTTCCACACTGCTCTAATTTACAAGCTCTGAATGCCTACACTGCTAGGCTCAAATATATGCCTGGTCTCAGATGAAGTGCCCACACTGCTTTGTAGGTTAGGATTCACTACTGGTCCCTTCTTGCTATTACATCAAGTATCTGATGGGTACCCCTCATACACTACCTGAAACACCTTTCTCCACACCCCGACACCCCACACACAGGATGAGTGGGCCAAAGTCTGATGTTCAATCCCATGTTCTTCACTTCACTCCTTCAGCATCCAAGACAGTAATCAAAACTATCAGTGATTTACCTCCAAGCCCAACTGAGCATGCTATAAAACAACTTTTTGCTAAGAATGCAGACTGACAAAGTCATTCAGACTTACCTGGCACCTTTTCTCCTAGGATTGCTTCATACAAGGCAACAAACAAACTGGCATCACATTCTGTTACTGTCTTCACTCTGAGGTTGACATGGCATTTGGAAAGGAGGTCATTGGCAACATCAACCCAGTCTATGCCAAAAAACACAGCAAGTCTAGGTTATTATAGCATCAAAACAGTTTGTTCACTACTGTGCACGAATACTTACAAACTGCTAAAGATATATTTCCTAAAATTTCAGTTAAACACATATAATAATCTAATTATACCGAAGTTTCAGTTCTTCTAACTTAAGCATCATACAGACTCTGAACTCAAACATAACAGTAAAAGACCTGTAATAAATAATACAGCAGATGACTGAAGTGTTAATACATACTACTTGCTGATTAATGCAAGCAATAAAATCTATTACTGCTGAACAGATTGGAGCTCTGATTTGCATGCTAAAATGTAATCAAGGTTCAATCTCCCAAAGCAAAACATGCATGTATTGCCTTTAATGTTCAAACATATATACATGAAGATAAATCATTCCCCAATCCATCTGTCACCAACAAAGCTAGGAGAAAAAAGCAATGCAGCTCATAAAAAATAATGGACACACAAAAGGATGGATTTAGCAGACTGAAGAGCTTGATAATAACCAATCATACATTCATAAGTGCACATAAAGCAAATAGCTCTATAAGAACCATAACCACTACAGTCTACACATTTCTCACAACCATAAGGAAGTGAGAGGGGTTAGCTTGGAGTGAATTTCTGATCACCCATCCAAATGCCTAGGTTAAATTTAGAGAGGGTGATGGATCTACTTTCTTTGACATGGAATGGAAGCTTATTCAAAAGCTAGGGCATCCTTTAGGAGAGAGCTCTATCCTGCCAATAGGTCCTGTTTACAGTAAAACACAGGTTCAGGTCTCTAATAGAAATATTTGGGTTACTTGAGTTTTTTATGAAGAAATGGAATCACCAAACTGTACTTTATTTTACAGACTGCTGTTACTTAGGTAAACTTACTGTAATAGTAGATATTTAAACAGATCATGTATGCAGTGGCCTAAGCTATACAGGATGTATCCAGCCAAGGATCAGAAGTTCATTTGGCTTCCAAAGCTTTAGAGCACCTTCCATGTTCCTGTATGACCATTACAGCTTGAAGGGGAGCCTGAATAAAAGCAGACATATTGGCACCAAAAATTAGAGCTTTCTTGCCTCAGAAAGAAGGAAATCTAGAGCACTGCTTAGCAAAACTGTACAAAGAGAAAAGGGGATAGTTAGGGCCCCACTGCTGCATAAAACAACAAGGAAAATGGCAGCAGAGGTACGTGTACTTCAAAATCAATCTATTCCAATGTCTACCATTACGGTGAGTGTATTTACACCACTGCACTATGTTCATTAGATCACTGCTGTAGTAGCAAAGCTATATGGGATGAATACCAAAGCTTAGAAAGAAAGGTAGTAGGAGGAAGAAGAGGACAAAGGATGAGAGTCTAGTAGCCCTTGTAGAAGGTTTGAAGCAAACCCTGCCCTGGCCCTAGAGAAAGAATAAATTTTGCAGTATTTGGTAAGTGTGAAGAGAAGAGTCCACCTCTTTCCAAAAGATCAGTAGCTGCAGTAGCCCTGGCAGAATGGGCTATGACTTTTCCAGGAAGTGCCGTGTCATGGCATGAATAACAAAACCAAATGGCATAGAACAATGATGATCTAGAAGGAAGCAGAGTGCAAGAAATCTTCACTACTGTTGGTGGGTTTTGATGCCCAGAATTTATCTGATACAGACAACTGGAACTGTAGTAGCAGGGCAAGGATAGCATTCACATTCCATGAGCGAGTAATGAGGAGGATATATGAAGGGTGGAAAGAAAGAATTAAGGTAGGTGGGCTCTTCTCTGACAAGCTATTTTTGAATAAAGGAGCCAGGCAGGAATATCATCTTTCATATTAGTTATTTGCTTTACATTACTTGCTTATTTAGAAACCCTAGCAAAGAAAATAAGGAACTTCAAACGCAAAGTTATAAGTGGCATGGTAATGAAGAAAAATTACTTTTACTTGCAGATGGCATTATTTTGTACTCCGTATAGGCATTAAGGAAGGAGGAACCAACATCCTGGGAAAAACACGGTGGTGGCTGTAATTCCTAAAGAGGATAAAGACCTATCTAATCTAGTTTCATATAAGCCCACTTTAATTTTTATAAAGTGTTTATGTCTATAATGACTAAAGGAATGGTAAAGGTGATGCCAAAACTGACAGACATGGTCTGAACTAGTTTTATGGAATGATAGCAAACATTTGACAACATTAACAGAACAATGATGCTCCAGAGGGAAGCAGAATGTAAGACGATATTGCTGTTGTTGATGGGTCTTCATGCAGAGAAACCATTCAACAAATAAAGGTGGGATTTTATGAGTACAGCAATGGAAGCATTTGTATTTCTGTATAAAATAAAAAGATTAAATTAGGATATATGATGGATCAGTGGCAAAAATCAATATGGGAGGGTTCCTCTCTGAGTTGTGCCTGAACAGAGGAACCAAGCAAGGTGTCCTATTTCCCCTTTGTTATTTGTGTTATATTTAGAACCACTGCAAAGTCAATAAGGGAGTCAGAAATTCAATGATATAATTGGTATGACATCCAGGAAAAGATGGCTCTATTTGCAGAGGATATTATTTTGTACCAGATGGAACGAGAAAAAAGGACAACTCAGTGTAGTGGAATATTCTGAGATGGTTCCTATTTTTTTCCAAGACATAAAATTAAAGAACATAAAACAAAGGCTACAGCAATAAACTATGCACCCACACGTAAATTGGTTTATTAATATTAAAAAAAGATTCAGTCTTGTAACTAAGAAGAGTATGTGGGAAGAGACTAAACAAAAGAGTAATACAAAAACAGAAACTGAAAACTTTTGCCTGCACAAACCAATATCTCAAGCACAGTCTTTAATGGCCTTCTAACCTGCCAATGTACCACAACAGTTCTCATAACAAGTGTCTAGGAAGTTCTTAAAAATATCTAAACCAGTGCTTGCTTTAATGCGATTTGGTAGTCAATTCCATGCATCAGCTGCTCTCTCACAGGACCAATTAGTACACTTCTCATTCCTATAGAATCTTCTACATATGTTGTCTGATTTTCTACTACTTTTTGATAAACCAAACATTACCAGAGGAAGCGGTCTCTAAATGCCCTATATTGCTGAATAAGGTGACCTCTTACATATCTGTACGAGACACTGTACAAGTTCAGATATTTTAGACTTTCATAATAGCTTTAATTTTTGCATCTATGGATGCACTTTCTATATATTCCGCTGTGATCTTTCCAGTTATTCATTCTTGTTTTATTATAATGTTTCCATAGTGTTATTCCACACTCAAGTTTGGGTCTAATGTAACTAACAAACAATGACTCCATCACTTCTGATTTCCTTGACTTTATACCACCTATAGCTCTATAACCATCATTAGCCAATTGGTTGATATGATTAGAAAACTTCAAAGCTGAATCTACCCACATACCAAAGTCCTAAAATGAATCTACAGTTTCAATCACTGTGCGCTGTACTAAATATTCACCTTTCAATCTATATCTCCCAAATCTAGTATGCTGATAAATACATCAAAAACTAAGCATATTATTTTCCTGTGCTCAGATGGTCAATTTACTTAAGTTCTTTTGCAGATATGCCCTACCTGTAACGCACGCAAATCAGTTTACCCAATTTCAAGTCATCTGCATGAAGACTGTAGAACACCCGGGATGAAAAGGGAAGATCTGAAAGATACAATCTAAACAACTATTTCCTAGGACAGAGCCCTGTGGGACATCCTGACTATAACCAAGAAGTTTACTTGTCCAATTGCTGTATAATACTTGCCATTTTTAAGCCATGCAGCTATCCATCTTATCAAGAGTGCATAGATATATAGTTGGTCTAATTTACTGATTAGTGTTTTGTGTATGACCCTGTCAAATGCTGAAGTTAAATCTATATCAATTATGTCACAGCACAAATTTTTTTATTCATGGTTGTTACTATACTGTTCTAGAACATCACACTACAGGTGGTAGTACACCTATTTTCAACATATGTGTATGGAAATATATGGTATCAAGTCCCAACATTTCTAATTCTGACAATAGCTTACTCAATATTACCTAAATATGACTGTAGATTCTTTATTACCAAGACCCATTGCTCCTGCTGCTATTGGACCTGTCTGGGTATCTTTCTTCCACATTGTTCTCGTTTCGGATTGCAAATCCTGATATTTTAGGACTTTGTCTCTCTCCGTACACAAGACACTGTAGTCATTGGGTGTAGCGATTTCAATGATCAATGCTACTTTTGCCTTATTTTCATGGACCACTACATCAGGTTTTCTCCCAACTATCTTTTGAACTGTTGGTAATGGGTGATCCCATGTGATGTAGACGTCATCATTTTCTATGATGCTTTGTGGCTCATGTTTCTTGTGTTTTTCAGCTACTTCAGTACCATAATGTTTACAAAATCCCCAGTGCAACAGTCTTGCCACATTATTATGCCTTTCAGTGTACAGTCCTTCTGCCATTAGTATGTCACAGCCAGTAACAAAGTGTGTGACCATTTCCAGTTCTCTTCTACAAAACCTACATTTGTCTGTTTCTCCCACATGTTCAATAGACTTTGAAAACTAATGTGTGCGTAGTCCTTTCATCTTTTGGTTTGAATTTGCTTCTCCTTAACCATTCCTGCATTTGAGCCTGAGCAACATGAGGTTCTTCTAGAAGTTATCTATGCTTGCAACTATAATTATGCATTTTCCACATTTCTTTCCTTCTCATCTGGTCCTTAATCTTACATTCTTTTCTTTTGTTTTTGGCACATTCAGTTGCAGCCTGATTTTTATCCACTTCTGGTTTGATTTCCATTCCTGCTTGACGTCAATATACTTCTACTACACTAAGCAGAGAAAAAATCTTAGATTTATTCTCCTCATGTTTCAAAACTTTCAGTACATTTGGGTCCTTTAAGGTCAGCAGATGTGTGCAGTCCCATGATTGCAGATCTATAAATGTAATCAATTTCAAGGATCCACATATCTCCTTCAGAACAGGGAATACATAATCCTGATATGCACGGATTTTTATAAATAATTTGATGAGCATGAAGCATCTTTCTTCTTCTCCTATCTGATCTATCCAACACATTTTGGGGCCAGTCAATCACCCCAAAATTGTTAAGATTAAGACAGGAAGTGTAAATTGGTTTATAGCTTGAATTTTGTTCCTAGATGTCAATGCTGTTTATCATGATTAATTTAAGTCTTCTAAAATATTCATTACTCAGTTTTATTCATATTTGTTCCATGTTTTATTGTTGATCCTTCATAAATTTCCAGATATTTATACAGTCCCTCTTGCTCAAATTCTTCTATAACACATTCCTGTCCCAAACTAGTACTGTATGTTCTTGCTGAAATGTTCTCAGGTCATTATTACTAACTCTGTCCCCTCCCTGTGCTTTGTTTGGATTCAGTTTGCATAGCTCTTTTTCAATATAATTTAATTTGATTTCAGTATCCAAGGTCACCAGGATAACTTATCACCTCTTTGTGGAGCCAAACTATTTTGCATAACATTTTGTAAATATATCTATAAATCTGTTGCCTCAGATAATAAATTTTTGGAATCTATACACAGTTTATCAATTTGTATGTCTTTGCTCCTTCCAGATCTTATGAGTCGATAACATTTTTTCCTATTAAGCACAATACCTTTTTATACATTTTCTTCAAATTGTTCTTGATCCTGTCTCATACTATGCTTAATCTGTTTGCCTAGCTTGTTTATTTCAGTTTTCAAAGTTGTAGTTTGACGTCTTTTCCATTTCTTATATTTTTTGTTTCTCACCTTAAGTATCTTGCACTTATGGAACTACATCCTCTTGATGTTGTGTACCTAAATCCTAATGGAACTACATCCTCCTGATGTTGTGTACCTAAATCCTGATGTTAAACATTTTTTTTTTTTTGCATTCAAACAATTTCTTTATCAAAACTTTACACACTCTTGCAGTTTTTCCACTGAACATATCTTATGGAACTACATCCTCCTGATGTTGTGTACCTAAATTCTAATGGAACTACATCCTCCTGATGTTGTGTACCTAAATCCTGATGTTAAACATTTTTTTTTTTGCATTCAAACAATTTCTTTATCAAAACTTTACACACTCCTGCAGTTTTTCCACTGAACGTATCACTCCAATTAGTTTTACATAGTGACTGCTTTGTATCCACATAATCTGCTGTTATTCTTCTGTGCATTCATTCAGATTTCTGTTTGGCAGAATTATCTAACAACAAATTAACCTTTATAACCCCATGATTACAGATCAATGGTGGTAAAATTTGATATGAAATGATAATTTCTATAGGAGCACAATGTCTAGTATGTTCTGTTCACTGGTAGTTTTTTTTTTTTTTTAATAATTTGAAGCAATTGTTATTCCTGAACATTTGTTGTGAATAATTTCCTTACTAATGTTGTTGAATCAATATTATTCAAGTCTGCTTCTGGTAAATTTAAGTCTGCAGCCACTATTATTCTTCCCTCCTGTGTTTAATACAAGAACTGTACAAATTCCTCTGGGTCATCAGCTCTTGCCGTCAGTTGTCTATACACTCCAACAATTATTTTATGTTCCACAGTTGTTTTTTTTTTTTTGTCACAGTTACACAATCTACGGTATTATCAGTGAACATGTAATAATGACAACTCTCATAACTATCCCCCCGTCATTAACACCTCCACTGGATGTTTTGTTAGAATGGCCATTACAGTAAAGACATTTATCCATCCGCAACCCCTTTTCCCATTTTTGCATATGGGGTCAGGTGTCAGTTCAACAGTGACAATCATAAAGAGCCAAGTAGTTTACATCACCTGGTGGCATACCATTCAACCGTACCTAATTCCTCTATTTACCGGTTTTGAGGGTGAAATCAGGTGCCATGAATTTCCAAGTCGCTGCTTCAATTCCCAAATTTTTTATTTACAATTTTAAGTTATAGCTGACATCACTCATCATCAGCATTTCCCGCAATGTCATCAATGTGCAAGGGCATGCAAGATGACATCAGCTTTATGAAGCAGTGCCCGACTGTGACTGCCTGTCTGATTCAGAGGGGGTGACCAGGCAGTAGTTTTAATTTTAACAGTGGGTGGTGACATTATATTAACGTTACTGGTGGTTTTGAATTAAGGACTTAAGTTAACCCTTGCTGAAGCTAGCTGCTAGAGTTTCAGGCTTTTAGCATGTCAGATTGTTTCCATGTTCCATGCTTGCTGTGTTATGCATGTTGTTTTCCTGGGCTGGGAGTCTCGAACCTGTTTATGAGACCGCTGTCTTTTATTCAGAGCAAGTCCCGGAGTGTGTGTGTCTGACGGAGTGATCGCACAGTGTGGGCACCTTGACAAGCAGCTTCACGTTCATATTTAAATCAACTAGAGATTATTAAAATGTTCACTGGTTAAATGTGCTTTGTTTTGGGAACTTTCTTTTGTCTCCGTTTTCCCAGTTCCCATTACATCAATGCACTTTGCACTTGTGCTCGCTCACAGCAATGGCTATATCATGTACCATTTAGCATCCCATTATGGGTTTTCAGACTCTTTTATTCAAAGAACCAAAGTACAAAGGACTGGAGTGCGTTAGAACTGCCACTGTGGATAAAACTGATAACTTGCATCTCAGGGGGACTGTTGTTGCTCATTTTGCTTGCTTTCGCTCAGGAAATTTATGTAGGTAAGATTATACCGTGTGATAACTACTAAATACTTTTTCAGTTTAATATTTCATGTCTGGCAATTTTATTCAGTGAAGTAGCTTTGTTGCTCCATAATGTTTGGAGAGAGTGCACGTTCTTATAATCATAACATGCAAACCTGTTTCTCCTGTGAAATATTAGGTGTTGTATGTTAAGTATGATATTTGTAAATTATGCAACAAAATGCAGTTGGACAATCTACTTTAGTGTTTTAATGTAGATGATGAGTGGAAAGTTTACAAAACTTTCTCACCTGATTCCTGCTGCACCAGAAGCCTTCCAATCTGGATTCATTAGGATAATCCCACCCCCACCTGAAATAAAAAAGACCACAGTAAAGAACTTTTCAAAAGCCGACTTCACACTTCTAAAGACTAGTGTGGTCTCCTTTAAGGCCCCCGAGCCGGCGGAAAACAGTACTCAAGCCGCTGAATCACTTACAAATGCCTTCTACCAGCACCTGCAGGACTGCATGGATAAGGCAATCCCAAGCAAAACAAAGACTCTTTGTACCAAAGGCAAGCGTCCAGTCTGGTGGACCCCAGCCATAAACAAACTCTACAACAAAAGGAGGAAGCTACTACAAGATAGAGCAAAATCCTTAAAAGGTAAGACACCCTTGACCACTATAAGTAAAAAACTAAGAGCTCTCATAAAATCATCCAAAGCAAATTTCGAGAGAAATAGCTAAAGACTCAAAAGACAATCATAAGGCCTTCTTTAGCTATGTTAGAAACCTAGGAGGAAACTCCCAGATATGCTCAGAACTAGTTCAAAATGATGTGAAGATTACTGATCCTACAGACATTGCCAACATACTGGCTGACAGGTTCAGTGCAAACTTCTCCCCTCCCCAAAAGGAGAGATATCTATACCAAACGATTGCAGCCCCCAAACATCTCCAGCGCCCAAGTGATAACTGCTCTCTCCAAAGCAAAAACACAGCATCCATGGGACCTGATGGTGTCCCCGGCTGTGTGCTCCATGAACTCAATGAGGAATTAAACCCACAGCTAGGACAGCTGTTTAATCAAAGTCTTACCTCTGGATACGCCAGGGGTGGCGCACTTCAACTGTGGTCCCACTTCACAAAGGCGGTGCCTCCACCGACCCTGGAAATTACCGGCCCATTAGCTTGACAAGCCTTATCTGCAAAGCCATGGAGAGGATCATAATGGACCTCATAAATAAAGACATACGGAATTTGCAGACTTTGGATCCAACCCAGTTTGGCTTTGTCAAAGGCAGATCATGCCTTTTAAACTTGGTTGACTTTTCGGAAACAGTCACCAAAGCCATTGATGAGGGAAAGGCAGTCCATACAGCCTACCTCGATCTGGCTAAGGCCTTCGATACAATACCCACTCGGGTATCATTGAAAAACTCATCAGCTTAAATGTTAACCCATACATCACAAGATGGGTTGCAAACTGGCTGAGTGACAGAACCCACAGGGTCAGAGTTGCTGGCGCCATGTCAGACTCAAAGCCTGTCACAAGTGGTGTCCCACAGGGCTCAGTCCTGGGCCCACTCTTGTTTGGCATCTACTTTTCAGTACAAGCAAACACAGGAGGGTTATGGCTGACAAAGTTTGCAGATGACTGCAAACTGGGCCATAGTAGAAAACACTTCTGACACAGATATCCTTCAGAAGGGTCTCACAGAAACGGATAACTGGTGCCAGAGCCACGGCCTAAAGTTAAATGCCAAAAAATGCATAGTCATACCCTTCGGGAAAAACAAGGTTACCCCTAGCTACCAAATAGGTGGCAATCCACTGAACACAGAAGAAGTTATCAGGGACCTGGGGACCCAGGTTGATAGTAGTCTGTCATTCGACACCCATGTAGCTAAGGTAGTTAGGAGGACCTTCTACATTGCCCACCTTATCATGAAGGGATTCTCATCTAGATCAAGGGAGGTCATAGTCTCCCTTTACTCATCACTCATCAGACCAATGATTGAGTACAATGCCCCATTCGGAATGTATCTGACCAGACACTTGCAGCAGCTGGAGAGGCCACAAAAGTTCCTCACCAAAAGGATAAAGGGTCTCAAAATCTGTCCTATGCTGCCCGACTGAAAGAACTCCAGCTCTATTCAGTCGCTTGCTCAGAGGTGACCTTTGCCTAACATACAAGGCCATGTCAAACCCAGATTTGATGAATATCTTCACCTCAAAAAATCTAGATCCATCAGAGCCACAAGGGCGGGAGACTTAAACCTCGACACGGCTATTAATAGGACGTGCTGGAGGGATAGATTCATCACCCAAAGACTCCCTATGCTGTGGAACAAAATCCCGGTACATGTGAGGCAGAGCACCTCGCTGGCCTTGTTCAAGAGAAATCTTGACCAATGGATGGGAGATCGCAGATATACCCCAGGGATTACCTCAGTGTCACTGCTCGACAGAGGCACAGCAAAATAATGGGTATAGTTCCCCATACTAAAGGGGTGGCGTAAGCCACAAAACGATGGGCTAGGCTTGTAAATGCCCTCGGGCAGATAGCCTAGTATGAACCTATGAACCTATGAATACTTAAAGACTGATCCAGTGTTCTTTCTTTGATCTAATGGTTACTAAATGGTTACAATTTAGGGAAAAGTAAAGGGGGCCAGCACGAGGAGAACCATTGTTTGTTGGATAATTTTAATTTATTTGTCTGGTATCTTTGTGCCCTAGTGATGATTTACTTTCAAAGCGCACATGCTCCATTCAGGAGAGGCAGACGTTAGATATTGAATAAATGCAACTTCTCATTTATTATCTTACTAGCATGTTTTATCTAGCTACCGGTCTTATGTTTGCTCTTTCTGCAGAAGAATGTGCATGCACCCTTTAGCTTTGTATTGTGCCATACAATAATCTAGCAGGTAGTTTTCTTTATGAAGACTTACTCTCAGTCTTTTACTGACAATGGCCATGTCAGTGTGAGAACCATATGATCATGGAAACCCAGGTGGAAGTTTGCAAAGCTTTGGCTGAAGTGGATGGCATGACTTTGTCGTTGATTGCTGGCATACCTCTCAATCTCTCAGAGCAAGAAATCTGGACAAACAAAGCCAAAAATAATGGTGCGACAGATTTTAACTATTATCCCTGTAAACCCGGTTGCTAGAATACCAGGTTTTACATTATTATGTTTTTTTCTGAGGGATATGAAGTCTGAAATTCAAATGTCGGACATTATTTATTATTATATTGTGATGTCATTGTCAATCTTCATGTTGGCGTCCCACGGTTACACTGGAGTGGGTGGGGTTAAATGATTATGTATACAAATTTTATGTTATTCAGCATCTCGATTTTGGGCCAGTTGTACCTAGTTTACATGGGCCTTTGTCCAGATTTTTGATGTTTCCAGGTTGACAGGTGGCTATACTCCAACAAAAATGGTTTCCAGTCATTGTTCTTTAACCATGTTTCACAAATATCATCAATCCTGTGGAAACATAGCAAATTTTTCAATGAAAAACTTATTAATGCTCCTAGCATTAACAACCCACCAGGATGCATCAAATGTTGCTATCTGTGAACTGTTAATTTTCAAACTGGCAAATATCGTGCCTCATATTTGTCAAATATTGCAAAATATCTGCTGCACAAATCCCCTTCCCTGATTTTGTCAACTGCACTCCATCCTGTCTGAATACATGTGCCCAAAATTAGGCTCAGATGACCTACACATTTCCAATTTCTAAAATGGGACATTTTTTTCCTGTAGATATTTACCTATAAAATCTTTTCATTCACGGTTATCGGACCCTCTTTTCTATGTGTGATTTGAGAAAAATATGTCCCAACACCTGTACAAGCTATGTTGGCCAAGAATACTGTAAATTCTCTACTAGCAGAGAGTACTTGCAGATGAAATAATTTGTACAGACATGAATAAAAACGGATCTGTACTTCCTTACATTAAGGCATTCTAAGGCCTGTCTCACATCCTCCATTTTGCACATGGCAAGCAAAACACTATATGATGATCATGAACTTCTCTGCAAATATAAACATTAGTTCCTCTAGTAAGTCAATCTCCAATTACAAGAAAATCTTTTTTGACAAGATCTAAAGAATCTTCAACTTCTAATTCAGTAACAATTGCTCTATCAACTGCTACAAAGGAATGATCTGCATCACCATTAGTCTTATTAAAAAGTACAGTTGTGTACACTTACCATAAATGTAGATGTTAGAGTGCATTTACTGTTGCAGTCATCACTTGTGGGTCTTCCCTTCATCCTCCACCCTACCGGCCAAACCATCACCACCGACGCCTCAGACATTGCTTGGGGCGCTCACCTAGCAGGCAAGTGAACCCAAGGTCTATGGGATGTCCAGCACCTTCACTTGCATATCAATCAGAAAGAAATGATGGCAGTACAAAAGGCTCTAACATCCTTCAAACCCCATATCAGGCCAGGATTTTCTGAGCACACTTTAGGAAAGAAGGATGGATTAGTTCTCAGCGCTACCCTATCCTTGTGAAAGACTAAGTACGGAGAACGAACGCTTAGTGCTTGAAGTTCCGATACATGTTTGGCTGAGGTAATAGCTACCGGAAAGAGAGTTTTACAAGATAGAAAACTAAGGGAGCAGGAAGCTGCCGGTTCAAAAGGGGGCATAATCAAGGAGGTTAGTACCAAATTAAGGTCCCAAGGAGGAGGGGGATCTCTCACTGGGGGCCCAAGGAGAGTAGTCCCTCTAAGAAAGGCTTTACACAGATTATGAGACATATTTAGATTAGCAAAGCCAACATGATAGTTGGATATGGCCGCTAGTTGAACCCTGATTGTGGCAGAAGCGGACGCAGAGTGAAAAAGCTCAGTTAGGAATTCCAAGATCTCGTGAACTGGGGCTGAAAAGGGATCTATGTTCCTGGCCTCTGCCCAATAAGAGAAACGTTTCCATTTACTAGCATACGTCTTCCTAGTAGCCAATTTGAGAGAGGATACAATAATTTCACGCACAGCCAGGGAAATGCTGGGAAGGGAGGGATCGATGCAGCTCTCCAGATTGATGAATCAGCAGGTCTGGAATAGGATCCAGGATCCAGGGTCCAGGGCTGTTCGAGGAGGTAAAGGTGCAGGAACAGAAACCAAATCTGTTGAGGCCAGTAAGGAGCAACGAGGATCATTTTGCAACCCAACAATATCGCTTTCTGAATGAGTTTGGGTATAACAGAAAAAGGCAGGAAGGCATAAAGAAGTCCCTGAGGCCAATCGTGACCTGGAAGCGGTAGAAGGGAGAAATAGTTGCTGCATTTGGTGCTTAAGGGGGTTGGAAACAGATCGTAGCAAGGCTGTCCCCATTTGCGGAAGATGAGATCCGCAACTACCTGATTCAGAGACCACTCGTGAGGCATGAGAATAGCTCTGCTGAGCCTGTCAGCTATGACGTTGGACTTCCCAGAGATGTGCATTGCAATCAGAAATTGTTGGGAGGAAATCGCCCACTGCCAGAGTCTGAGTGCTTCTCGACATAGGGGGTAGGACTTGGTTCCGCCCTGCATGCTGATGTACCACACTACTGACATGTTGTCCATCTGAATTGCAATGGTCCCAGGAGGGAGTGAGTCCTGAAGTGCTTGCAACGCTAGTAGCATGGCTCTTATCTCCAAGACATTTATGTGCAGAGGTTGCCATACGCCTTGGACTGTCCTGCCCTGATAATGTCCCCCCCACCCCATCAGTGAGGCGTCCATGGTCACTGTGGCAACCGGAGGGGGTTGGATGAGTGGTCTGCCCTGAGACACTAGTGGGGAGACCATCCACCAGGAAAGGTGTATTTTGCAAGTTTCTGTAATTATGATCATGTGAGACATGGGGAGTTGTTGAAAGGACCACTGTGTGAAGAGAAGCCACTGAAGGATTCTCATGTGAAAGCGGGCTAGAGGTATCAGAAGAATTGCCGTCGCCATAGAACCCAGAGTTTGTAGAACCAACCGGACTTGTACCTTTTTGCATTGCATGAGGATATGAACTTGCTGCCGAATTGTGGCCACCCTGTCCGGAGGTAGGCTTGAGGGCATACTTTTTGTATCTAGATCTGCTCCTATATAGGTAACTGATTGACAGGGCAACAAGGCAGATTTTTCAAAGTTTATGGTAATGCCTAACTGGGCACAGATTGCAATTGTATAGTCCCTGGCTTGAAGAAGTTGATGCCTGGTAGGAGCAGTAAGGAGCCAGTCATCTAGATAAGGTAACACCTGGAATCCTTGATGTCTCAGGTGAGCCGTGACCACTGCCATACATTTGGTGAACACCCTGGGGGCTGTGATGAGACCAAAGGGCAGAGCTCTGAACTGATAATGACTGGCTCCCAGCTGGAAGCGAAGGAATCTCCTGGAGCGCCTGTCCATCTTGATGTGATAGTACGCATCCTGGAGATCTATTGAGCACATCCAATTGTCCTGACCCAAAAAGGGTAGAATGGACTGAAGCGTGACCATCCGAAACCTTGTTCTTTGAACAGACCTGTTTAGTCTGCTGAGATCCAAAACTGGTCTCCAGTCCACTGTCTTTTTTGGTACCAAAAAGAACCTTGAGTAAGTTCCGGATCAGAGTTGGTCTGCCGGGACTTCCTGGATGACTCTTTTTTTTTTTCCTAGCAGTCTTGAAATTTCTATGACTGCTTGGGCCCTCAGACTGGGTGGAACATCTGGGGGGGAGATTTGCTTGATGATAGGGGAGATTGGAAGAAGGGAATTACATAGCCTCCAGATATGATTGAGTATACCCATTTGTCTTGTGCAATGTCTTGCCAGGCTTTTGGGTACAGTGAAAGTCTTCCCCTGACTGCCTCCAGAGGCGGGCCAGTTGGGCAACCCTTCAGGGATGCTGGAAGGGCTTGTCAGAGAAAGATTCTCTGCTGCCCTGGTTCTGCGGTCCCCTCTGCCTCGAGGGCGGCGTCTGTTATTTCCTCCTCTGCCCCTGGAGGAAAAGTCACTATGTATATCAGGCGAGGCTCCCTGGGATTTCTGAAACCACATTTTTCCACTCTTCTGATCTTTGGGATATGGTCTGGAAGGAGTGGAAAAACGGACTCCCACGACAGAGAGTCTTGCCTTCCTGTTCACACCTAGTGAGTGTGTCCTTCACCTGTGGTCCAAAGAGAAATGAACCGTCAAAGGGGGTGCTGGTGAATGACGCTCTAAAGGGCTCCGCAAAATTACACAGCCGTATCCATGCATGTCTCCTAAGGGCCACGCCTGTGCCTGTGGCTCTACTCGCACCATCGCCTGCATAGGAAATCAGCCTCATGGAGGAGTTAACCACTGAATTAAGGGTCGCCAGCTGAGAAGCTACTTTAGCTTGAACCCCTTCAGCTGATGGATCCTGGAGGGCATCTCCAAGCTCTTTGAGGAGATCCCTCTGAAGCCTGGTAAAAATGGCATAAGTAATTCAGTGACCTCATGGAGAAGGTCGCTGAAGCAAACATTCGCTTCCCATAACTGTCCATAGTCCTAGATTCCTTGTTAGGAGGATGGACAGAGGAAGAAGTTTCCGCTAATTCCTTTTTAGTGGCTGCTGCTACTACCATGGCATCCACGGGAACACCCTTGGTAAGGAACTGTTTGTCAGGGTGTGCAGTAATAAACTTGCCAGGCCTCCTCGGGGTTGGATCCACTGTATCCGGGGCTGACCAAGCCCTTCGAGCCACCACAGACATTAGTGAATCGAAGGGCAGAGACACCCAGAAGGTGGAAGGGCGGGAACCAAACGCATCCAGGAATACGGATTCATCCTCAGTAGGGGCTAGGGCAGTCCAGTTCCTCCTCTGCCTAAGCAATTCTAGGATGTCCAAAAAGGAAACATCTTCAGAGGGGGATCTCAGGGACCCTTCCGATTCATCCAAATCCTTATCCGAAGTGACAGACGCAGGGGAGTCAATGTGCTTCCTCTTGCACTTCCTCTTCCGAGGGGCCTCCTCTGAATGATCAGGGGAGGCCTCGGAAGAAGAAGAAACACCCAGTGGGGTGCTCTGGAGCATCGGATCCCCACGCTTGGGGTCTGGAGGAGGAACAGAGGTTGACGCAGGCACTACAGGGGATGTAGTCAGTGGGATTGAACGTGGTGCTGACTCATGGGCCAGTACACTCCTCATGACATTGAAGGCATCCCCGCCACGATGCAAAGAAGGATCCGCCTCCGAGGAAACCGGAATCCTCCTCCGCACCAAGGGGGATGGCTCCGAGGCCGATGTAGGAGCTGAGCTCACCTGCGCTGAAGCTCAGAGAGGAGCTAACAAGAGAGTCTTAGCGCCTAGATCCCTCGATAGAAGGTACCATTGAGGGGATCAGAGCCGATGACGGAACTGAAGGAGAAATAGTTATCGGTGCCGACGGTTCCACGATTCAAACCCCAACAAATGCCGGCTCCAAGCTCAGAGGAGTCAGAGGAGGAACATCGATGGAAGCGGATGGAGCAGACACCTGTTGAGGAGGGCTGGATAACATTTTGGCCAGTGCCTGCGACTTCAACAACCTACCGACCACTCTATGTCGTGGTCCGACAGTCTAGAGGACCGAGAAGAGAGGGAGGATCTATGACTGCGGTCACTCTGCAACAGGGGAGACCGAGGAGCCGAATGTATCGGACTCTAGAGACGGGGACCTCGGTCTCTTGTGGGTCCAAGATGGCTCCGAAGATGCTGGTGGAGCCGACTGGGAAGCAGCCTCCTCGGTTCCAGCTGGAACAGAGGTAGTCGGTAATGTTTGGGCCAATGACGGCTCCGAGCCGACGATTTGGTCAGTTTAGGAGATTTCACCAGCTGAGCCTTAGCCGGTGAATCCTGGGGCTAAAGGAGACCCCTTAATATCAGCTTATTTTTGCGCTCCTGCAGAACCCTTGGGCTGAATGTGTGGCATACAGAACAAGAGTCCTGCAGGTGCACTGCACCTAAACAATAGACGCAAGAAGTGTGCCCATCTGTCAGAGACATTTTCTGACAGCATGAGTCACACTACTTGAATCCAGACACTTTGGATTCTTTAGACATATCTAGTCCTACACAAAGTATTTGGCCAAAGGCCCAACAACAAACAACTACAAATACTAATCTACCAAAACACAATAACTACAGTCAAGAGGGTTTTTTTTTTTTTTTTTTTTTTTTAATAATAGGAAGCCTCTAACTTAAACGGCTACCTATGAATTAAAAGAGAGACAAAAACTAAAAAGAAAACGCTACAATAAGAAGAGACAGGAAAGGGGGGGAGGGGAAGAACTCTCTAACTTAAACGAGTTCTAAGGGAAAATACAACAACACTAAAAACTACAACAAGCTAATTAACAATAATGTCGAAAGACTAAACTATTAAAAAATAACCCCTAATTTGCTAGGAAAAGTGTTAAAACTAACTTACAATAGCCTGAGCCAGTAAGAACGAACCTGGCAGCTGAAGCAGCAAACGAGATCTGGGTAGCTAGCGCTAGGCATCATGGGATAAGGGGTAGCCTCGAGCCAGTAAACAGCTCTCGAGCTATAGAAGATGGCTGAGTCGGAGCCGAGGGTCAGCTCCGATCCCAACAAGCAAGAAACGAAGGCAAGATAGACAACGTAACATCATCCATTGTTTTCACTGCTTATTATATTTGCAAGCATACAATTGTCATCCAGCTGGCTTTGTAAATCCAAAGCCTGAGACATGTTGTCAACATCTGTCTTTATCCTTGTTTTTCTTACCATAACTTTCTTCAATCCTTCCACGTTCAATTTTGATTTCTTCCTTTTCACCTGCCCCTTGCCTCTTTTTATTACATTCTCTTTTGGAAAAAGAATGACTTTTTCTGTAGAGTGAAGGTTTTCTGATTACAAGGAACGACAGAAAAATGTTATATGTGTGTTACACAACAAAGCAGAGTCCTTTTCGGTATGAATTCAGAGACATTTACTGTTTTTCCCCTCCTTGTTATTTGTTGTAAACTGCTTCCTTTCTTTTGTTTCTTTCTATATGCTCCGAATACCCAGATTGGTATATACTTGTATCCAGAATTCCAAAGTTTTTAGAAATATTTTCTGTTCAATGGGGGTTCATAGGTAGGTACTAGGCTATTGGCCCGAGGGCCTACGCAAGACTAGCCAACAAGGTTCCCTGGCTTACGCCACCCCAAGAAAGTTATTTTTCTGTGTCACTCTTGAGCAGAGACACAGAAGTGATCACCAGGGTGTATTTCCTATTTCCCATCCACTCATCATTGAAGAGTGCTAATGAAGAACTTTGCTTGACATAGATGGGTAGCCTGTTCCAGAGTATGGGAAGTCTCTGGTACAGGAATCTATCCCTCCAGCATGTCCTGTTTATTGTGGTGACAAGGTTTAGGTCCCTAGAGCATGTAGCTCAGAGGGATTGGGATTTCTTTAGGTGTAGCATGTCCAACAGCTCTGGGTTTGACATAGCTTTATATGTTAGGCAGAGATCACCTTGGAGTAGGCGATATGCTACGGAGTAAAGCTGGAGTTTGTTGAGACAGTCAGTGTAGGGCATCTGTTTGAGCTAAGTAATCCTCTTTGTGAGGTACTTCTGTGGCCTTTCCAGCTGCTGCAGATGTCTTGTGAGATGCATTCCAAAAGGGACGTAGTACTCTATTATGGGTCAAATGAGTGTCGAGTAGAGGGGAACAATGGCCTCTTTTTTCCTGGATGAGAACCCTTTTATGATGAGGTGTGCCATGTAGAAGGACTTCCTGACTACTGTGGCGATGTGACTATCAAAGGACAGACTATGGAGTTGAGTTGGTTGAGTGATCTTTCCTGACAGTAGACATTTCCCTTCCTAAATGTGTTCTATTTGCTCTTTACCTAACATTATTTATCTCATCAGGCCAGTCACTAATTTATTTAACAGTTCTCCAAGCTGTGCCAATTGAACAAGTACAATAGTCATCAGTAAGTCTATATTTACTACTAGTAATGGTAAGCAAATCATCTGACTTTTGATATGAGGAACACAGATCACCAGTGTTATCAAGTGTTACCTGTAAGTATACATACCATTGTACAAGATACTTGTGCTGTAACAAGTCATTAATAGCATACTTATTTAAGGAACCCATATTCAAATGCAAATTATTTTCTTTTCGAAATTTTTATTAATTAAAATCATTTAACACAGAATTAAAATAATCTAAATCAACTTTTATGAGAAAAAAAAAATCACAGAAACAATATACAACTAAATGTTAAATTAAGTACAGTAAAACTGTTGTTCTAACTTTATAAGGCAGGAATGTCACACAAAAGCTAGAATTCCTTTACATCAGCACTGGCTTCTGCTCACAATCGCTTTCAGGCACATTTCTTTAACAGTAAAGAACAATTACTCTCAAAACAAGACAGGATTATTTAAATAAGGCCAGACTTGTCCTATCTGCTATCGGTGTGAATTTACAGCAGACTAGGTCCCTTGGGATGGCTAGAGTTTACCTGTCTAAAACATATTCCTTTTTAATAACGGTGAAAAACTAAAGGTAAAACAAAAATATAAATCAAAATAAATCTTCTTGTCTACATGCCATCTCTTCCTACCTACAAACAGTGGTAAGAAATAAAATATAAATACAAACAAAACTTCTCTCACTAGGCAACTGAACAGTCAAACACAAACCAAGACAGGATTGTTTAAATAAGTTTGTGTCTATGGATATGGATATCAAGACACAAGCAAATAAAATATTTGTAGTCGGTTTAGTTTTATACGTAGGTCAGGCATATTTTTATCAACTAAAGGAGAAGTTGCACACAGCAATTAATAAAGAGTTTAAAGATTTTATATGGGAGTGGAAGAGGGCAAGAGTCAAGTGGAATAAAGTTTATCTTCCAAACACAACATGGAGGTTTAGGATTATCCAATTTGAAGGGACATTTTTGAGCTATGCAGTTAAGGCTCTTACAGACCACAATCAGAAAGATACAATTCAAAGTGGAAAGGGATAATTATGATGAAGTACTGGACACAGATCCTCAAGGAGAATAACAATCATACAAAATATTTTATTCATAAAACAGCAGAAAAAAAGAAGTTATGTACTTACCATAACATTCCATCACTATTGCTGATTTTCATTTCTCATCACAAACAGGTTTGGATCTGAACCACTGGATCCGACTTGGCAGTTACTAAGCTAATGGCAACTAAAAAGCTCTTGTACACCTTACCCTCAGATCTTATTTGCTAGCATCATCTCCACAAAAGAAAGGTATAAATAAATCTTGCATACGAGGTATTGTAAGGAGACTGCTTCTGGAGTATGGAGAAGATACAAAGGTGGCACAAATTATGCTTCCCATTCTACCAAAAAAAAAACAAGGTCAGGGGCTTGGAGGGAGGGGTTGTGAGGAAAAATAAAAAATCGACACTACAGATGGAACATTATACTAAGTACATAACTTCATCTGATATTGTCAATTTTTCATTTTACCCACACATATGGGACAGAGACCCAGCTACCTTCATCCTGTTGAACTCATGGAAGAATATTCCTCAAAATTATTGAGCCAAATGACGCTCTTCCCCTGGAGACAAAATGCAACTTGTAATGAGTGATAAAGGTATGGTTATTTGTCCAAGTGGCCACTGCACAAATTTCATCCATAGATGCATTACTCTGAAAAACTGCTGAAGTTGCCATTGCTCTGGTTGAATGAGCCCAGATAGGTTTAGGAAGAACTGCACCTTGTCTTTGGTAGATAAATATAATGCAATCAAAACCATTTTGCCAGAGTAACCTTGGATACTGGTTGTCCCTTTCTGGGACCAAAAAAAAAATGAATTATTGATTTGCCTTTCAAAATTCTTTCATCCTGTGTAGATAAAAATGTAATGGTCTGTGAATGTCCAATAAATGTAGTATGTATTCTCCTTTATTAGTGAAGTTGGGGAAGAAGGGCAAATTAATGGTTCAAATGATATTAGTCTCCGAAACTACTTTAGGTAAAAAGGAAGGGCTGGTACGCAAGAAAACCTTGTCTTTATGAAAAAATTAGTTATGGGGGCAAAGAGGATAAGGCCTGAATTTCTAATATTTTTCTAGCTGAAGTGATTACTATTAAGAAAATGGTTTTCCAAGATAAAAATTTAATGTCACATGATGCTGCAGGTTCAAAGGGACGTTGAACGATGAAACATAGCCCCAAATTAAAGGTCCCAAGGAGGAGAAGATTCTTTGTGTGGTGGCCTTAGCAACAAAATTCTCTTCAAGAAGGTTTTGCAAAGTTGGTGTGAGATTAGAGGCAAATAATCATCCCCAATGTGAAAAACAGAGATGGCTGCCAACTGTGCTTTGATAGTATAGGCCACTACCCCACTTTCAAAAACATGAGCTAAGAATACTAGAATGGTGTGAACAGAGGGAGTATAAGGGTCTAAATCATGTTGAGACCAGATTACAAATCTCTTCCATTTATTCTTATACACCTTTTGAGTGGATTGTTTATGGGATGATATCAAAATATGACTGACTGGAGAGGCGAGAGAGCATAGGTTGTCTGGCTAAAAATGGAATTGGAGGAACCAAGCCATCAGTTTGAGGTTGGACACACTGGGATGAATTATTCCTATCAGGTGTGCCAGAATGTCTGGAGAAGGTTCCAGAACCCATGTTTTTTTCCTGAAGATGAGGCCAAAGAAAGGGGAAATAGATTTGTCAAGACCAAAAGGGAGCAATGAGGATTACTGTTCTCTTCAACCCATTTGCTTTCTGGAGAAATTTGGGAAGCAAGGGGGTTGGGGGAAGGCATACAAGAGTCAGGGAGGCCAATCGTGAGTGACGGCATCCCTCAGGGACTCCCCGGTTGGGGGGGGGGGAATCAGGACAAAGTAGCTGCTGCATTTGTTGTTCAGGGGGTGGGATGCAAATAGGTCACAGCAGGGTTGGCCCCATTTGCAGAAAATTTCCTCTGCTACTTCCTGGTTGAGGGACCACTCCTGAGGCATGAGAACAGATCAGCTCAACTTGTCCACAATCACGGTGGACTTTCCCAGAATGTGCGTTGCTATAAGAAAGTGGTTGGATGAGATTGCCTTCTGCCACAGAGCTCTTCCCGACACAGGAGTTATGATCTGGTTTCTCCTTGCTTATGTATCAGACCACTGACATGTTGTCCAACTGAATCTCCACTGTCCCCAGAGGAAGAGCATCCTGAAAAGTCTGCAACACTAGGAGCACTGCCCTCATCTCTAGGACATTTATGTTTAAATTGGCCTCATCTGAAGACCAGGTGCTTTGAACAGTCTTTCCCAGATAATGCCCCCCCCCATCACCAACTGGGAAGTGTCAGTTGTCACCATGGCCAGAGGTTGAGGGGAAAGACTGGGTCAACCTTAGTTACCTGATCGGAATGAATCTACCACAAAAAAGCTTATCAACCACTGTGCTGCCAGAAGCCACTGCAGTATTCACATGTGGAATCTTGCCAGCAGTACCAAGACTATAGCAGGTGCCATGGATCCTAAAGCTTGCAAGACGTGACTGGCGGCTATCCTTCTGTTCAGAAGTAATATTTATGTCTGACGTCTTATCATTAGTACTCTGGAATGTGGTAGTCTTACAATCATCTTACTTCTGTCCAAAATTTCTCCTATGAATTCCAAAGCTTGAATGGGTTCCAAGTGAGATTTTTCATAAATTTATTGTTATGCCTAGATCTGTAAAAATTTGGACAACTGAATCACTTGCCCGAATAAGTAGATGCCTGTTGGGGGTGGAAATGAGCCAGTCGTCCAACTAGGGAAACACCCAGTATCTTTGTCATCTCAAGTGAGCAGTTACCACTGCCATGCACTTGGTGAACACCCTGGGGACTGTGGCGAGACCAAAGGGGAGTGCTCTGAACTGGAAATGACTGGCTCCCATCTGGAAGCACAAATACATTCTGGACTGCCTGTCCATTTCTCTGTGGTAGTACACATCCTGAAAGTCTATGGAGAAAATCCAGTCCTATTCCAAGAAAGGAAGTATGGACTTTACCATGACTATTTGAAACTTGTGATGAACAGACTTGTTTAAGCTGCTGAGATCCAGAATTGGTCTCCAGTCCCCAGTTTTCTTTGGAACTAAAGAACCTTCAGTAAATTCCAAATCCTTTTTGGTCTGAGGAGACCTCCTGGATGACTCTTTTGTCCAGCAGTTTCTGAATAACTGCCTGATCCCTTTGACTGGGTGGAATGTCTGGGATTCTTCTACTGGGCAGGGGGTCTTGGGAGAATGCATTTAGGTATTCCCTGGATATTATCCTATGCACCCATAAATCATTTATTTTTAGCCAGGCTTTCCAGTCCAGGCATAGTTGACCCTCAACTGTCTCCAGAGGCGGGCAATCGGGCCTCTGTTCAGGAGTGCTGGAAGGGTCTCCCAAAGAATGGTTCTCTAGACCCCTTGTTCTGCAGGCCTCCTCTCTGCGTGGGTGGTGTCTTCTAGATTTGTTTCTCCCTCTGCCTCTGGGGGACTTCTCTCCACATGTGTCTTGGTAAAACCCTGCGATTTTTCTGAACCACATTTTGCCACCCACTCTCTGACCCTTAGGGTATGGTATCTCTGGGTAGAAAATGTATGCCCACATCAGAAAGAGTCTTACCTGTTAGATATATACATTTAGACATACATACTTCTGTTTAATAGAATAAATGTGTAGGAAAAAATAAGTGCATGTACACCTCTGTTTGCTAGTTATATGCATGTACATTTCTGTTTGCTATTATATATATATATGAAAATATAGTCAGATGCATGCATATTTCTATTATATATTAAAGGGTTAAACTGCTCTTAGCTGAAAATCAAGTAAAAAATGGCATTCAGTTGTAATCTAACATGAATGTTCAGGGTCTGGTACAGCTTAAGAAAATGCTAAGGATAACTCCTTAATTCAAGTAAAAAAGGCATCCAAACTGAATGCCTGATACTTGGTACAAACAGATAAACAGGTGTAGGGGATATGGGAAAACTGCTTTCATATGGAGTTCACTTTGAAACAGAACACAAAGTACACAAAGTAGCCTAACAGACTGCATGACTTCAGAGAAATTCCTAACAGACTGCTTCATGAACAAGATCCAGGTGGTACAGGAAAACATACAAAAAGGACATTACAAGTGTAGGATTTTACATCTGACATCTGATTTCTTGTTAGATCTACATACTGGAGATCATTCATGCTGTCTGAAAAGTATAATCTGAAACAGTAAATGCTGTAAACTGTACAGTATTGTATGTGTCTGTTGCATAGACAAGTTACTTTAATAGTACTGCGCAAAGTTAAACAAGTTAACTGCATCAGACTGTTTGTACAAGGCAGCAAAGCAGCAGCACAGACATCTGAATTTAATCTTTCAGTGTACTAATCAGACTTTGGTTTCAGCACGCAAAAGCTGCTAAGACTTTTATTTCTACAAGGCACCAAAAAAACAGCTGAATTCAGCAGCATCACTAAGTATAAGACTGACATTTAAATAAATAACAGGGGGAGTGGTGCCTTGTACAAGGTCACTTCAGTAAAAGCACAGTGACTTAACATTTATGTACGTGATTGAGTCCTGAATAGCACCACTTTGGATTTAAATGTCTGAGGAACTGCACTACTGCAAACTGTGGAAATCAGAGTGAGACTGCCATTCAGGAAGTAAGAAGTGCCATAAATTCTCCAGGTCAGTGAAACTTCAAGTTTTGAATCTGCAACTGCCAGCTTCATTTCATCAGCTTTTCAAGTAACTCCAGAAGTTTTCCAACCATCTACAGCGATGTGGACTTTGTAAGAAAATGTTCATGTATTACATGACAGCATGGATTCCATTATTTAGGCTAGTAAAAAGTGTAAACAAAACTTTACTTTAGATGTGTCAGACATACCAGATAAAATATGCCAGATTATGAAACTGGTATGGACAACATATTAGCAAATGTAAAACTTTATTAGGGCAAGTGGATGTACATGCACTGAACAAGTGGGTAGTAACATTTGACTGGTATCTTCAGCAAAAAAAAATGTTTGCTCTGACAGAAAATGTTTATTGTGTGAATCATATGAAACTGCTGTGTACAATGCCACAAAAATACAGTGCAGACCATTGTCAACAAATTAACTTGCTAAGAAACCTCTTCTGATAGTAAAACACAAGGCAAGGGTACTGCTTTTACATTGTATCCTGACACTAAACAGTAATGTCCTGTCACTATGTTAACTTCAAAGTTACACCAGCAGTCAAATCAGTTACTGACAATCTCCTGTACATCTTGTTAGACAAAAATGGAAAGCCACTGCACTGTACAGAATAGATGACAGAGATGAGGTTCATGGTGAACTGACAGAAGAATTTAATAAACTTCTAAGACAGACAGAATGAGTTCAGAAAGTCTGGACAACTTATACAAATATTTTTTCAGAAGTGCATAAGAGCCTTAGAGTCAGCAGAACAGAATACTGTGAAGTATCACACAGCTCCTGCAAAATTACAACAAAAGAATTGGGTTAGTGAAGAGATAAAGTAACTGCAATTAGCTACACTGACAAAAAATTTACAACACTCTACATTTGGAAAATGGTTAGCATACACAGCAGGATCTAATGTATAAACAAATGATTCCCAAATGTTTTAAAACTTTTATTCAGTTAAAGCAAGACACTTATCAGTTAAACAGTATAACTGCCATTCTTATGGCACAGACATAGGGACAGCCCCTCCTAGCTAAGCGGTTAGGTAATTTCAAAATCACCATTTCAAATACCAGAAGAGTTATAATGCATATAAATCAAATGAGAGTACTTAAAAGCAGTAAAGACAAAGTCACAAGAGTGACATGCATATATTTTCTTGTCATCTAAAGTGCATCTGTTTAAAATTCCCAAGAGCAAAAGCCAGACAACAGCAAATATAAATATATTGGTCTTAAGCATGTGTTAGTTAATCCAATATCTCTTTTGTTCTTTACAATATTTTGTAAATGTATAATAGGACCAGGTGTAGCAGAGACTCTGGCAAAAAAAGTATACAAAAGTAATATTACTGATATAAAGTTGTACCGAGTACATAATATCACAAATAAAACCTAACTTTAACATGTATGCATAGTTATGCAAATAAACTTTGTTATAATTCTGTTTTACAGCTGCATTCTAATGTCAAGTTGCAAGTGTATTAACAAATGACTAAAGGTAAAGAAAGTGCTGAAGGGGTTAAGGGATGTACTATGGTCTAGAGAGGCTGAAATGCCCAGGAAGGAAAAAAAGTAAGATTTTGTTTTATGCCAGATTGGATCTTCCCAGGCTGGGATGGGTAGTTGCAAGGAATGCTGGGAAGATAAAATATTAATGGTACTGAAATTTACAAAGTAAAAAAAGACTGGTTGCCATGACAGGTGACCTGAGTTTTTCTAAAACATTATTGTTACTAAAACATAATTGTTACGTGTTCACATGCAGCATTAAGTAAAAATCACAAGAGTTTACAGAGACCCTATTTGGTAATTGTAATAAAAAGTCACAATTGTGCATGCATGTCATTAATATTCTGTTTGCAGATAAATGCTAAAAGTAAAAAAAACCTTAGTTATACAGTAGATGGGCCATGGTATGCAGTTGAAATAAATTATGCAGGTCCCATGCCAACAACAAAGGGATGGTACAGATACCTACTAGTAGTAGTGGACATCTTTTCAAAATAATAAAACTATGAAAGCAAAAACAACAGCAGTAGTTTTATGAAAAAATATTTTCTGCCATTGGAAATGGCCAAAAATGATCAAATCAGACAATAGTCCACAGTTTGTTAGTGACCTAATAAAGCAAATGTTTAACCTGTTAAAATTTCAGCAAAAAAATCTTTCCTTAGATCAGTGCCACAGTCTGGGCAGCAGCCAGAGGGCTGGCACACATTCAATTCTCACAGCGTGAAGCAAATAAACAATACTACAAGGGGAAAGGGCGCTTTTTCAATTTTACACTGACTGCGTAAACAGTACTGCAGAAGGGACTAAAATAAAGAGAGGGGAAAAATACTACTCTGCATTAATGATTCAGTAATTATTGAAAGACATCCTTGCCTTTTTGTTATCAGAACCTTTAATAATAATCCCACTGCCAAGTCTGATCAAGTAATTAGAGTACCATCAACATATACAGTAGTGGGGCAAAACTACCAAAAAACAGTACTACATTTTAATATCTCATTTCCTCCTAACACTACTGGCTGCAGGAGATGGAGAGCTTAGTACAACATGTTGTTAGGGGGACTAGGAACAGGCCTAGGTACCTTAAACTCAATTGGCAGAAATATTGGCAAACAGATTAAAACTGACAGGACAAGATATCTCAGAAATAGTACATTTACAGACACAATGCTTACCTAATATATGAGCATCACAAAAAGAGCATGTTAACTTTCAGAAGGATTTTTTACGATTTAATGATTCTTTAATTAGCAGATTAGGGTTTGATGTTAATGTTACTAAATGTGTAGAATGGACTACGTTGCAGTCTCTCTATGTACAAATACAAAAAAATTCAGTCCAAACAAAATTTATGTCTGGCAATGAATATGTGTGGAGAACCATGTTCGAAAAACGGATCCCAAGTAGTAACTGGACTGAAACGCATGGGCAGCAAACAGTCTGCACAAATACATATTGTACAGGAAAAGTTACACACTATAATGTAAAAAGTTCAAAAGTAATGTGTCAAGTTATAGTTTTACCACTAGTTTTTGGACCACCATTCTATCTGTATCAGTAATGATTACCCCAGCTGGAGGGAAATTAGATTGATTTACAAAACAGAACTCACGAAATTGAGCATTGCACTAATACAGCTAATAGACTGGTGTGTGGTTAGCAGTATATGAACCATGTTTTTACAACATTCTGTAAATCTATGTAAATGGACAATTTTACCTTCTAGTTTTGAAATGTTCTCAGAGATAGGCCCACAGTTTGTACATATTGTAACAAATGAAAGTTTACCATTTACTAAACAACATCCTTTTGTAGGTTGTCTTAACAACCTTACACATTTAGCTTGGCATAATAACACGTTTACTCCAGAAAACAAGGATGTAATGTCTTTGCAATGGAATCCACAAGCATCATCAATAATTAATGTAGGATTTTCACTAGAATCACTGCACAAGTCATAAATGAAAGCAATTAGTCCAACAACTGCAAAAGGTTAATAGAACAATCTTAACTCAAGAATTAAATTCTGTAATTGTAAAAAATAAACTAATGAAGCTTGCAGAAAAGACTGAAGCCCATAAAGCTCCTAACTGGTGGGACATTTTTACAGGATGGTCTTCAAAAGGAAAAAAAATGTTAGATTTTATTATACATCCAATCTAATAATAATGCTGGTTATCATTGTGTTAACCATATGGAACTGTGTGTTAATTTGCTGCATCAAAAGAAAACTAAAGGTTTCAGTTCCCAATGTCTTTTTTGTGGGTAATAACGAGAATTATCATCCAACCAAAGAATATGTACCAATGTAGACTGTTTTGTGCGTTTTAAAACAAAAACATGAGAACTTTTAGATATATACATTTAGACATCTATACTTCTGTTTAGTAGAAAAAAGTGTAGTAAAAACAACAGCGCATGTACACTTCTGTTTGCTCGTTAGAAGCATGTACACTTGTCTGCTATAATATATTTATGAAAATATAGGCAGTTAGATGCATGCATACTTCTTGTTTGCTATTATATATTAAAGGGTTAAACTGTTCTTAACTAAAAAATCAAGTAAAAAACAGCATTCGGTTGTAATGTAACATGAATGTTCAGGGTGTGGTACAGCTTGAGAAAATGCTGATAAGGATTAACGCCTTAATTCAAGGAAAAAAGGCATCCAAACAATGTCCAGTACTTGGTACAAATAGTTAAGAAACAGGTGCAAGGAGTATGGGAAAACCGCTTTCATATGAAATTCACCTTGAAACAGAACACAAAGTAGCATAACAGGCTGCATAACGTCAGAAAAATTACTAACAGACTGTTTCATAAACAAGATCCGGACTGTACATAAAAACATATAAAAAAGACATTAAAAGTATATGATGTTAGATCTGCACACTGGAGATCATTCATACCGTTTGAAAAGTATAATGTGAAACAGTAAGCACTGTTAACTGTACAGTACTCTACTTGTCTGTTGCATAAACAATTTACTTGAAAAGTATTGCACATATTTAAATAAGTTAACTGTATCAGACTTATTTCTACAAGGCACCAAAACAGAGCTGCTTTCGGCAGCATCAGTGAGTACAAGACGGACATTTAAATAACTTTTCATTACCCTCTGTCTCACACCTGGACAGCGTGTCTTTAACCTTAGGGCCCAAAAGGGTCATTCCATCAAACGGAACACTGATGAAAGAATACTTAGAAAGACTTCGCAAAGTCAAAGAGGCACATCCAGGCATGCCTTCTCATTGATATGCCGCAGCCCACCACTCTACTCATTCCTTCAGCTGTATGAGCTATAAGCCTCATGGAAGAGTTAGCTATAGAATGAAAGGTTGCCAGCTGGGAAGCTACTTACTCCTGAACTCCCTCAGCTATGGCTCCTGCAAGGGTATACAAATACAAGGTTGCAAAGAGATCTGCCCAAGCAGTTAAGTGGGGAAAGGTAATTCAGTACTCACAAGACAAAGGTTGCTGAAGAAAAAGACTTGCTTCTGCATCTACCAAACATCCTGGAATACTTATTCAGAGGGTGGACAGTGGAACTTTCTTCCAATAGTTCCTTTTTAGTAGCTGCAGTCACCACCATGGCATCTACTGCCACCCCTTTTGTCCAAAAAGCTTTGTCAGCTGGAGTTGTAATAATCTTACTTAGTCTCTGGGAGATGGCTCAATGATGTCTGGGCTCTCATTGTCATTCAAAAAGTTAAAATATATACCCCTATAGTAAAATGCTTTAAAAAACTTTAATAATGTGATCCATAAAAATAATGTTAAAAATTAGTTCAATAAAAAAAGTGTTACATAAAATGGCTCAGTGAGTTCAACTTTATATATTAAAAAAATAAAGAAGATCTAGGTGAAATCCTTTCAGCCAAAATTTAAGCAAGAAAAAATATCTAGTATCATGCAGATGTAATTGCATTTGTACTGTTTTATAGCTTTGCAGCTCTCTGTTTTCTCTGTGCCCTTAGGAAAAGTATTACTGGGCTGCCAGCCATCTCTCGGTTTTAAAATCTCATGTATCCAAATGGGACATCTTCAGGAGGGGACTGTGAGGATCCTTCTCCCTCACTGAGGGCAGTGTCTTCTGTGGCTGACTCCTCAGTGGAGTTCAGATGTTTCCTCTTACAGGTCCCCTTCAAAGGGATCTCCTCAGTTGGATACTCTGAAGACATATAAGAAGAGGCAGGAGTACCCTGGCGGATATCCTGTGGCCTTCGTTCCCACTGTCCCTCTAGAATGTCTTTGGCAGAAGATGTGCGCAGGGATGACTTCCTGTCGCAGATGCAGCTACGGCTCTCTCCAGAGTCCTGAAAGCCAACTGCTCCTGAGTAGGAAGGGAATTAATCTCCAACAAGCCATGCTTGTGGGAAGAGGACCCCTTCCAGCCCCGAACAGAGCTGACTTGGGGATGCTGGCACAAAGCTCACCTGAGATGAAGCTCTGAGATTCAGAGACTGCTCAGAGAGTCTGGGAGTCTACTGAACTCCAGGTCCACCAGGCTCATTACGGCTCCAAGAGGTCTAAAGTTCCAAGAAGCTGGAAGAGCTCTGAGCAAGTGTCTGATCCATTGGATCTAAACAAGAAGATGCTGTGTGAATTTGATCCGAGGGCTCCGAAACTTGATCTGAAGTTGGAGGAGGAACCAAAGGGGGAGTCGATGGCTTGGACAACCCTAAGGCCATTTCAGTCAAAGCTGAGGGGGACTTAGTAATTCCCTGCACCCACAAAATTTTCTGTACCATCTGTTCCACATCTTTTTCTGTAAGGCTTTTAGGAAGATGAAGCCGATGGAGATCTTGGTCTGGTTAGGATGGGAGACAGAATTCTTGATGGCACTGGATCCAACGAAGGGGAGTACAGAGTCCTTGGCAGAAAAGTTACAGGTCTGAAGGGGCTGGATATTGGATCAGAGTACAATGGCTCTGACCTATCTGGATCAGAGAGGCTCGGTCCTAAAGGAGCTGGATCAGAGGATGAATTACTTGGAGCAGAAAATCCCGAACAAGTTATGGAGATTGAAGTTTTAGAAGATTTTGATCTTGGCTCTGAGGGATCAGATGGAGCCATGTAAAGTCTCTTCTTCCCTCTCTCACCAGACTTAAGAGGCAGAAGAAGCTGGGCTTGACAGCTGACCTAGCTTTTAATGTACATTTTGAGGACCACTAGAAATGGCCTCACTAAAAGAAGGCAGTAATCCCCTAAGAATAAGCTTATTCTTCCATTCAACCAGGGCCCGGTGGTTGAAGGAATGACATATCTCACTATTTTCCTGAAGATGATCTGGGCCTCGGCAGTAAACACAAACAGCGCAAGTCACTGTAAGGCATTTTGCAACTGCATTTGGTACACATCTTAAAGCCCGCGGGCTTATCTTTTTTCTCGGCCAGGACTATAGTACAGAAAGGCCGCAAGCACAAAACCACTTATTCAAACGATTTTAAAAAAAAAAAAAAGTTAGGGTATATAAGAAGGAAAGGGGGTACCAAAGATAGTAGTGTAGATACCACAAGAGTATAAGGGAGGGAAAGAGATAATAAGCAACCTAATAAAAACAAGTTACTGTGAGAAAGGGATCTTAGAAAAGACAAAAAAGGATAGGAAATACACTCCTCCTATATAGTCAGCAAAAAAAATAAAGGACTTAAGGAATGAAAGCTCTAATATAACCTGAAAAAATCCAAGAGCTAACAATAGACCACATCTTTAGTAAAGTGGCAAACAAGATCTGAGGTAAGGAGAGGTGCACTGTGGGTAAGAGGAGGTGTCCAAGAGTTTTTTGGTTGCCATGAGCTTAACAGCAGAGTTGGACCTGATGGTTTGGATCCGAACCCACTATGTGACAATGAAATGAAAAATTGACAATATCAGATGTATACTTAGCTAAGCCAACACTGAAAGGGAGAAAGGAGATTCTGCAGATAGAGATGACTGCAATTAAGGGTAAAGAGAGTAGACAAGAGGAGGCTGGAATTTTCTAGTGGAAGATGACAAAGGAACCAAGGTATTGGGAACAAATAATAAGAGAAGTAAAGGTAATAGAATGGGAAGAGACCAATAATAAATTTAGATTGCAGACAACTGATTGTCTTTCCCATCAGGAATTGACATTGGAGTATAAGCAAAGAGAAATAGGGTAATCCCAAATGAAAAACCTACACTGGTTGAGTTTGTTACTTAATCTAGAACATAAGCTGCAGTTAAAAAGTGGCAATTAGTGGTAATTAGTAGGGCATATGAAATACTGTGCAACTACAAGAATCAGTTAGAAGAGTTCAGAAAAGATTGGTAAGAGAGATTAGATATGCAATTCACAAGGAAACAATGACAGAACATATGTATATCTCCCAAGCATGCAATCAAATCAGGTAGATGGCAAATGCTGGAGCTGCAAAGGAGAAAAAAATGGGTAATTGCGAACATATGTTTTCATAGTGTAATAATGAGCTGGCAGACTAAAAATTCCCTACAGAATACTCTGTCAGGAATACTGGGTAAACAAATGACTGTAGCTAAAGAAATTATTTTTTGAGCTACAATACAGGATCTGATAGAGACTGTATAAATTAAAATGCTTTCCCCGAAATTATACGGTGTACAGTAAAAGAAAATATGGCTTGCTTTGCAAGAACAGTTAAGTGACCTTTTATTTCATGTAAATGTTCAGTTTAGATATTAATAACGTATAGATGTGGGCTTACTGTAAAGGCAACCTGTTATAGAAAAAAGGAAGTTGACTTTCTTTGAGCTTTCAGATGCAGAAATAAAATACAGACACTTCAAGTGACGCAAAGATGATGTGGAGAGACTTTTTGTGAAGTCTTCAGATACAGCACCAAAGAAGGACGTAAGAAAGTGTCCAGGCTAGAAATAACCATGAACTTTTTCATGATACAAACAGAAACCAGAAGAACAAGTCACAACGACATTAAAAATAACATTGGTTGAAAAGAGTGACATTTTTGGACTGAGTATTCATTGGTGTATTATATATATATATATATATATATATATATATATATATATATATATATATATATATATATATACACATACATACACATACATGCACACACACGTACATATATATATATATATATATATATATATATATATATATATATATATGTCTAGCTATGTTAGAATTGAAATAACTGACAGTATTAACTGTTTGACAAGAATTTGTACTAATACAAATAAATATCAATGGATACAGTAGTCTGGTGTCTGTCTGTCAGCCTAGCTCTCTGCTAACAATATTTTACAGTATTAATAATATTTTACAATGGTGAGCCTAGCCCATTGACCGTGACCTTTTTTTATCAGTTACCAACAGTTAATTTTTCATAAAGGCCTTAAATTTTTTTGTGTGTTCAACAGATTGATAGTTCCAGTGCATCAACAGATCAACTGTTCTAGTACTTCGTTGGTGGATACAGAGTGACGCTGTAGAAGCTGTCCTGCGACGTTCCACCATCAATTCATCTGTTGGAGGACACCGTGTCTTCAGCCTGATCACCTGTTTGCAAAATACGGTAAATTCTTCACAGTTATAACACGGATGCCAGTACAGACAGTTAACTTTACAATGCCCACATATTGTAAATATAAATGTACATGGTTTAAACCTTCTGTCAGACATAAATGTAAATCTGAAATTCTTAATGTTTAGACATTAGATAAAAGCTGTGTTTGTAAATGGATAAATGCCTACAATCCATACATAAAATGTGCAACGATTCATAAACAATTTTTTATGTGGACGTAACTTTCCAAACTTATGTCCATCTTGTCACAGGAGTCTAGTATGCAAGCCATACCATAAGATATATCCTGTTCTGATAAACAAATATGTTTGATTCTAGCATGTTAGTTCATTACATATATGACAGTTAAATGTACCTTCTGCAGTTACCCAAATCTCATACAGTACTAATGTATGCAATTAGTCAGTAATGTAATAGACTACATAAAAATTTTATTTATAGTAAATATTGCAAATGCACAAGAATGAAAAAAGTTCTAACATAGTAGAGTGTGCTATTAACATTAACCTTTTAAACAAAAGATTTTCACAGCTTTTCAAAATTTCCCTAGGGACAGTAGTAAGAGACAATAATGCCATTTAGAGAAACAGACTCAGCATAGCATTCAGACTTTACATAATGACATTTCTGGTTTAACGTAAAAATCAACCTGAGCCCAACAACATTTACTAAGGGCACAAACTACAGAGGTTAATCTGACAAGACAGTTGGAAAAAGCCCAGCAAGGTTTACAAGGGGTACAAAATACAACTGACATTGGGCAGGGTTCAGCAAAAATGGCAGTTATTTCTCCTACTGATATATATCAATAGTCATTTATTGCAGACTGTGCCTCAGTGGCAAGACAAGAAAGTAAATTTGTTCAATATGTTGGCATTTAAACAATGGTTGACATACACTGTGTGGTCTATTTAAAATGATGCTTTATTTAAATTTTTTTTTGCATTTACACATGCCAGTTTGGGTCAAAAGGGGATTCATTGACAGAAACATGCTCCAGTACTACGGGAGTTATGGGCATTGCTTCCCAAAATGATTTACAGGGAAAGTTTAGTATTGTCAGAATCAAAGCACATAAAAAATGTAATACACAAGAGGCTATAGTAAATGCTTTGGCAAATGTCAAAGCAAAGCAAGCAGCTAAAAAAGTACAGTTTTGTACCTACCATAAATGTAGATGTTCGAGGATCCCCATTGCTGCAGTCCTTACTATTGGGTGTAGTCCGCTGTCCAGTCGGCCCGAATACCAGAGTATAAGGCTGACGTCGGTCAGGGCGCATTAGACTGACGTCAGTACGTCAGGGTACTAATGCGCATGACCGACGTCATATCCTCAGTCTTTTCTTGCCCCAGATGTCAGAAGACCCTAAAAGACAAGGCCCAAAATACCTGCACCAAAAATATGTACAATATATACAAGAATATATACAAAAATATCAGCATGTAACCTCACCTACACAACCACCCCTAAACACAGAGGGGAAGGAGGGAGGGTAAATTGGACTGCATCAATGGGGATCCTCGAACATCTACATTTATGGTAGGTACAAAACTGTACTATGTTCTTCGTTCCCCATTGCTGCAGTCCTTACTATTGGGTAGAATCCCAAAGCAGAGGAAAGGGAGGCTGGCAAATCATAAAGAAGCAGGAGCTGACAACATGCCTTGCAAAACAGCTGTGGCAAAACCAGCCCTAGACTTAGAGTAGATAGGAAGGTGATAATGCTTAGAGAAAGTATGCACTGAACTCCAAGTAGCTGCTTCCAAAATATCCTTAGTTGCCACCCCCCTTAGAAATGCTGTTGAAGTGGCAGTAGCCCTAGTGGAATGAGGCCTAAACCCAGCTGAAATCTCCTTGCCATGATGGGAATAACAAAAAGCAATGCAAAAGCCAATCCACCTAGAAATAGTTTGTTTTGACACAGGCTTGCCCTGCGAACTCAAAGCAAAAGAAACAAACAACTGCTGAGACTGCCTAAAATCCTTAGTCCTGCTTAAATAATAACGCAATTGCCTGTGTACATCTAAAGTGTGCAAAATCTTTTCCCCTTTATTTTGGGGGTCTGCATAAAAAGTAGGCAAATGAATAGTTTGGTTTAAAGCCACACTAGAAACCACCTTAGGCATAAAGGAAGGATTAGTGCGTAATGATACCCTATCCTTATGGAAAATCAAAAGGGCTCTACTGCCATAAGGGCCTGCAACTCAGACACCCTTCTTGCAGAAGTAATAGCCAACAGAAAAGCAGTCTTCCATGACAAGTATTTCAATTCAGCAGTAGCCGCAGGCTCAAAAGGTTGTAGAGTAAGTTTTTCCAACACAAAATTGAGATCCCAAGCAGGAGTAGGAGCTCTACGTGGGGTCTTATATTCTTTGCCCCTCTAAGAAACTGCTTGAACAAAGGATGCGAAAACAATGGTGGGTCACAATCATAGTGAGCTGAAATTGCTGCAGCATGAATCTTAATGGAAGAGAAGGACAAACCTTTGTCCAATAACTCAGTAAGATATTGAAGAGCCACACTCAAATTAGGCTCAGAAATCTCCAAATTCTTTGCTGTACTCCAAAATAAAAATCTCTTCCATTTTTCTGCGTACACTTTCCTTGTACTAGGTCTTCTAGCTTCCATAATCACATTTAAAACTTGTTGAGGAAGTTGAGACCTGCTGTGTTTCAACACAGAATATGCCAGGCTGTTAGATGAAGAGAGTGAAGCTTGACATTGAGCAGATGACCGTCCTTCTGAGATAACAGATGAGGAATCAGAGGTAAAGGCCATGGAGGCTTCTTTACCAGACTCCGTAGTAGTGGGTACCAGTGTTGCCGAGGCCAATCTGGAGCCATCAAAATCATCCTTGGCCTGTCTTGTCTGACCTTTAATAGTACCTTTGGAAGAAGAGGCAGAGGTGGAAAGGCATACACATGAAGGTTTTTCCAACTGAAAGACAGAGCATCCACTTTCCAAGCTGTGTGATGAAACCCCTTTGTGCAATACTTTGGCAGCTGGTGGTTTAGTGGAGAAGCGAACAGATCTATGTCTGGAGTTCCCCATGACACTGTCAATTTCTGAAATACATGAAGATCCAGTTTCCACTCGTGGGGATCCATGATTTGTCTGCTTAACACATCTGCTAAGGAGTTCTGTCCTCCTGGCAGAAACCTTGCCTGAAGAGTTAGTTGCAAGCTTAGCGCAGTCTCCCATAAAATCATTGCTTGCCTGCATAGAGGATAAGAATGTGTTCCCCCTTGCTTGTTGATGTACCACATGACAGTTGTGTTGTCTGTTAGAATCAACACCTGCCCTGGAAGAAGTAACTCCTTGAAAGCCATTAATGCAAACTGGACTGCTAACATCTCCTTCATGTTGATATGTAGATGCTGTAGTCTGGCAGGCCACTTGTCTTGTATCCACTTTCCATTTAGATGAGCTCCCCAAGCAATGTCCGAGGCATCTGTCGTTAAAATCTGACTCGCCTCTGGCCGGGTCACAGAGAGTCCCTTGTTTAGGTGACATTCCTGAGCCCACCACAAAAATTCTTTTTGAAGGCAAGGTATTATTTGAATGACAGTGTCCAAATCCTGGCAGTTCTGTGTCCATACATTTTTGAGATACCATTGTAGCTTCCTCATATGCAGTTTGGCATTGGGAAGCACCAGAATACAAGATGCCATGAACCCTAATGCTTGAAGGACTGTCCTTGCAGTCAGCACGGACTGATGAGATAGTTGATGGAAGTAAAGTGATAGACTCTTTTGTTTGTCCGGGGTTAAAAAGGCCATCTGGGCTGCTGTATTCAGTCTCACACCCAGAAAGCACATGTCTTGAGAGGGTACTAGACTGGACTTTATTTCGTTCACAGAATACCCTAGGCATCTTAGCACTGCTATAACATATTCCAGATGCTGTAGAAGGTCTTCCTTTTCTTGAGCCAAAATCAGGCAGTCGTCCAAGTAAGGATAGATTTGAATTCCTTGTAGCCTGAAGTAAGCTATCACTGGAGCCAGAACCTTTGTGAATACTCTGGTAGTAGATAAGCCAAAGGGCAATGCAGAGAACTGATAATGAGAATTTCCAGCTCAAAACCGCAGATACTTCCTGCAACTTAGCCTTATAGGCACATGAAGGTAAGCTTCCTTGAGATCTAAAGTTACCATCCAGTGATCTTTGCCCAGCAGAGGTAAAAGCTGTTGTAACGTCAACATCTTGAACTTGGGAATGTCCAGATAAGTGTTGAGGAGAGATAAATCCAAAATTGGTCTCCACGTGTTCCCCTTCTTTGGTACTAGGAACAGGCGAGAATAAAATCCTAGGCCCCTTTCTGATACAGGGACTGGCTGAATGGCCCCCATCTGGAGTAACTGAGAAACTTGCTTGTGAGCCTCTTTTCTTTGTGGAGGAGGAACGCCTGGCATGCCTTTGAAAGGGGGCATGGTATGGAAATAAAATCTGTAACCGTGGTGAATGATATCCAACACCCATCTGTCTTGAGTAATTAAATCCCAATTTTCTTTGAAAAGAGACAGTCTTCCTCCCAAAGGAGCTGCCAGACGAGAATCTACTGGCAGCTGAAAAAGCAGGTCATTGGGTCTGTTTACGAAAGGACTGACCCCTGCCCTCACCAGAAGTCTGAGCAGGTGAACTCCCTGTTCTAGGCCTAAAAGAACCTTGAGCCCTGCCCCTACCACGTCTAGACCTACCCCTAGACTGGGAATCATAAGCAGGATATGTCCACCCCTTAGCAGGCCAATTTCTACTAAACTTGGTGGCTGCACCTGCAAAAATCTTTAACAGTTTGCATAGACTTAGCTTTGTCCTCCATTTTCTTTAAAACTGCTTCCACAGGCGAACCAAACAACACATCAGACTGTAAAGGAGCATCCAAAATCCTTGTCTTAACATGCTCAGCTAAATTCTGATCCCTCAACCAGGCATGCCTGCGAAGAACAGAACTAGTGGCAGCCACCCTCGAGGAGGCCTGTACAGCATCAAAACCACATTGCAAAGAATGCTTACCCACTTGTTCAGACACATGAACCAAATCCAGCAACTCTTTACACTCAATACCTTCCGCCAAAGCATCCACCTTAGATTTCAATTGTGAAAGGAGGTAATTTTGATATTTTAGCATGTGAAACTGACAATTCAACGCTCTCATGGCTAGAGTGGAAGAAGTATACACTTTCTTTCCCCACCTATCCAAAGCCCTAGCCTCCTTATCAGTGGGAACAGGATTTTTAACCACAGAGGCCTTAACACCTTTAGGCCCCTGAGAAACAGTTTCTGGGTCCGCCCTAGGACTCTTAAACAAATACTTATGAGCTTCGGGCACCCTATAATACCTATCAGGTTTAACAGGAGCAGGAGGCAAAGAGTCAGGGTTCAGGGAAGCCTCTGCAAAAACATCTTCCACCACATTCAACACAGGAGGTATAGCTAAGGGCCTATGCTGGGGTAAAACAAGAATTCCCTAAGCCTTTTCCTGGAATCAGAGTAATCCTGGCCTTCCCATTTAAAGTGCTCCCTCATGGAATGCAGAGTCTCTGAAAATGAGAAATCCTCAGGAGGAGAAGCTGTAGGAGTGGAATCATCCACATCTGAATCAGAATAAGTAGGGTACTCCTGCAAATCTTCCGCAGAAGACTCAGAAGCCTCTGAACACTGTTCAAAACTATCAAACTCCGGTTCCACCCTAGGTCTCTTATCAGGAGGGGGCATAGAACCTCTAATCATAGTAATCAAATCTTCTGCCATTTTAAGCATATGTTTCTTAGGTACAGAACCCGAAATGCTAGGAGAAGCCCCCACTGAAGCTGAACTTGGCCTACCTCTCAAAGAAGTTTTAGCAACAGAAGGAGAGGCTCTAACTACCTTGGGAAGAGAGGGAAGAACAGTTACCTGAGAAGCCCCTCAGCCTGGCCTACCTCCTGAGAAGGCACATCCTGTAACAGTAAAGTTTCTGCCTGAGACTCCATGGAAACTCCTGGCAAAACCTCTGGCTCCACTGAGCCTTCTAAAGAACCGACGTCCGGGACTGCCGGTTCATCAACCCTAGGCTTCGCTGTTTTGTCCTTGCGCTTCTTGGACGAAGCGCGCGTCGGAGCATCCGACGGCATTTTATAATTGCAACGCTTCCCAAACACTAACCTGGCACAGTCTAACCTCCTCTTAATAGTGCGTTTGTTAAACCTAGCACAAGAGCGGCAACCAACAACGTCGTGCTCAGGCCCTAAACAAGGTATACACAAGGTATGGTAATCCCTATGAGGTATCTGTTTCCCACAAGAAATACAGTTATTCACTTTTTCTGACATCCGGTTAAATACTGAGGCAAGAAAAAATCAAAATGTTCCCCAACGGGGTACTTAGCCAACTCTGCTTCGGTCTGAAACTCCGGTTTCGGAAATATTTCAGAACGCCAACCTGCACTCGCAAAACTGCTTCTGCATCGGACCATGCGGCAAAAAAGACTGAGGATATGACGTCGGTCATGCGCATTAGTACCCTGACGTACTGACGTCAGTCTAATGCGCCCTGACCGACGTCAGCCTTATACTCTGGTATTCGGGCCGACTGGACAGCGGACTACACCCAATAGTAAGGACTGCAGCAATGGGGAACGAAGAACATCTGGTGAGTGTCTAGATTCACATAACGGTTTTAAACACACAGACAAGGTAAAGCCAGTTCCATTCATTTAAAAAAAAACTCTCTCAAAATGATCAGACAGACAGTCTAAATAGCATGACAGAAAAAAACAAAATAATGTTTTGGTCAGGCAACATGTTATGTTAAAGCAATTTCGTCAGTTAGTTAATAACATTCTACAAAATGCAGATGCCGCATTAAAATCAGTTTCTGACAAACAGATAAATACAGACTCAGAGATTACACAGCTCACTCCACCTGGAGCTAAACAAAGCCAGAGTGCTAGACAGTTTAAAAGTAGTACGCAGTATTGCAGATACGCATAGAAAATGTACAAAAACAGCTTGTAGACTATGTGGGAAAAGGAAGGGGATGTGATACATGGTCTGATGAAAGAACAAACACAGGGGGAACACGAGCAGCTTCTGCTCCACCAGGGTTACAGACAGATACACAACAACGCTCAGAAAAACAGGTGATATGTTTTACTTGTAAGAAAATAGGCCACATTAAGCAGGATTGTCCATATTACAAAAGATGGAAGGAAAGTCAAATACAAAAGGGTATCTAAAACAGGGAAAGAAATCAAGATAAAGAAAATACATTAAGGGAGAATCAGTCACAGGAACAGAGGGATACAGAAAAAATAAAGTATATATAATCTCACACACGGTGCAAGTCAGGAATTAAAACGTGAAATGGAAAGTACAAAGTACATATTAGACAGGAAAGACACTAACAGTCAACAGGGAACAGAACACGCAGTCTGTGTAATCAGAGACATACCCAGGAAAACAGATCAGAATGAATATTATTCTGATTAGGGCTGTGCCTCCTCCCCCACACAAGTAACTTCTCTCACAAATTTTAAACGTGGAAAGGACAGACAGTTAGTGGATGTATGGGTGGAAGGGACACTATGGACAGATGTCCTGCTTGATACAGGGGCAGCAGTCTCAGTCACTAAAAAAGTTACTTGTAAATCAGTTCAAAAAAATCTTACATTCAAGGCTTTGATGGCAGCACTTGCATGGCCATAAGCAGTAAGCCAGTTAAAATATGTTTCACAGAAAATGGATCATCAATACAGGGTAAATTTCTTATGAATTCCAGTTGCAGAACAATCATCCTTGGGGATGATATTCTCGGCAAACTGGAAATAGTAATTGATTTCAATAACAAGGTTTTATGGTCAGCCACAACAGAAGACAGTTGGGATACAGCTCAGCAATTTCCTTGCTTTGTAATTGACATAACTAACTACAAAAAAGACATTACCAAGAGACATTAATAAATGCAGGATAAATGGGAGCAAATCAAATCACAATTTCAGCCGTTATGGGCTACATCAAAAACAGACTGTGGCAAATTAGCAGTACCAGTGAGTGTAGGTAATCCTTCGGATTACATTCCTCCCTTTCAGAAGCAATATCCAATCCCCAAAGAGGCGGGAGAAGATATAAAGAGGTGTATAGAACAATGGGAACAGATAAACCATAAACAGAAAAGAGCATATATGCAAATAACCTGCAAACATCAGGGTACATAGAAAAAGGAAGTAAGCAATAAACAGAAGGAAGGACAAACCCCTTGCCTTACTGAAAAGGGTAATTACAAACACTAACAGTATAATAAAAATGGTAAATTATGACCAGTAAAATATGGGAATAATCCTCCCTATAACCCAGATCATGGCAGGCAATAGGCATTAAAGCAATAAATTAACAAAATACAGGTTATCAGCTGGCAGCAAAGTACAGGGATCTTTTAAAGCAATGAAAGACAGTGTTAGTATACAAAACTCAATGTTAATTAATTAATTAAACAAAGGAGACCGTAAAAGACAGGAAAAATAAATATTACTTTACGGGTTTAATAAGCCAGGACAGATTCAGAATAAACACAGAAATAACCTACAGACATACAGACACAGAGTAAAGCTAATACAGATACAGTGTAAAGTTAATACAGATACAGTACATAGATTTACAGTAATGCAAATGGTATATGCAAAACTAAACAATGCAATTAAATGTTGGTTATGTACGTCCACATCTACGTCTGAAAAAAGAGAGTAATATTTAAGGCAGTACCTATGACAAATCCTAAATGACAAAAGGTTCTATGGTAACGAGAGGGTCAACCCCCCCCCCCCCATACACACACATTAAAAGTACAGCATGTCTCCAAAGGCAGTTTATGAATACAGCAAACAAAATCAATATTGGTAAAAATCATTGAATGTAAAGTCATATTTTCAAAAGAATGTCTTACATAAAATATAACAGCAGTCTTGTAAACAAACTAGTAAAGCAAAAACATCATTAGTCAGACTAGTATAATTGCCATCCTGGAAATAATACACAGGAATACATACTAGTACAGTACAGAATCATTAAAAACTTAGACAAATAGCATTTTTCAGCTAATAAAAATCTAAGCAAAAGCAGCACACCATCTTTGTTAACTTACACTGATTTTTATGAACCATCAAACAGCATCAGTACAGCAACAGTCTGTTAATAGTCTTAGAAAAGTTTAAATTTGTTTCTATAATAGCAATCTATGGACAGGACAAGGCAATCTAAAAATGTACATGCAAAGCAATGCAAATAAAACAGTTGCAAAAAAAAAAAAATGGGGAGAGATACTTGTATAATAGATCACGAGAACAGGGACATCATGATCGGATACCCGATTTCAATATATTTTTGGACGTGCAAAACTTGTTTGCAAAGGCACGTAATAAGTCAAATTATTTGTTTTTTAGCCACATTCCTTACAGAGGGAAAATGCCATTACATGCAGTCCCTGCAGAGGTTACACATACAGGTTTTATGTTTAAATAATCTTATAAAAATAGGGAAAATGCCTTTACATGCAGTCCCTGCAGAGGTTACACATACAGGTTTTATGTTTAAATAATCTTATAAAAATAGAGTTGTAAAACAATCAGCAATAAAAGAACATTTACAGTTGATGGAAATAGAAAAAGGGATACTCTGTTTTCAAAAGAAAGGGACAGTCAAAACTGCTACTTTATACCAACTCTGGTCATGTAAACAAGTATAAAATAAAAACAGCATGGGAGTTAACACATAATACTTCTTTTAAGGAAGAGAAGAAAGAGGAGAAATTATGTTACATGGAGTATGCAGTTCCAGTAATGAGAATTACTCACACATTACCAGAGGACATGGTAAAAAAAAAAAAAAAAAAATCACCAGAAAAAGAGGGAGGTTCATAATAAAAAATAGGGAAAGATTTTAAAACAGCTGGACATAGGAAATGGTGTTATTTCAGGAGCTGAAATTTTTTCACTGGTATGGTGCCACTAAGGCAATATGGAAAGTTACAAAGTTGATAGCAAATGCAAATTACAGAGCTATCTCAGAGATAACAGATGAATTGTGTTAATAAAACTGTCAAACAAGTAACTGTTGTTAACAATGAAGAAAGGCCATCAAGTACAGAGGATCACATTTTCCTGTAAATTGCTTTTTTAAATATTCTTTATGCTGGTTTCTAATACAAGGTTTTGCCTTGTAAAGCAAGGGTTAACTTGACAAGATTGTGAAATACATGCTTCTGTGCAACTGCAAGGCTGACAACTTGCTTAAGCAAGCATGAAAGCAGTTAAGAATAAATAAGTAATAACGGCTATGAGTCGGATGACTGCAAAAATAAAACATGCTTTGTTTTCAGAATGGTGGGGTACTATAATTTCCACATGAATTGCTCTTATCGTCATTATCTGCTTAATTACAACAATTTGCATGTGTGTTAAGATTTGTGTTAATAAAAGTATTAATCAAGTAACAGCTGTTGGTAATGTAACATTGTATGAAGAGATAGCATTGAATGCAAGGGATTTGTATGTTGCAACAGACCAAGGGATTCAAAGTACTGAAGATCATATTGTGTTGTAAATTGTCTTACAAAATTTTCTTGGTTTTAATTAAAAAGGAGGAATTGATAGAGACTGTATAAATTAAAATGCTTTCCCCAAAACTATACTGTGTGTGCATTAAAAGAAAATATGGCTTGCTTTGCAAAAACAGTTAAGTGACCTTTTATTTCTTGTAAATGTTCAGCTTAGATATTAATAACATATAGTTGTGGGCTTACTGTAAAGGCATCCTGTTACAGAAAAAAGGAAGTTGACTTTCTTTGAGCTTTCAGATGCAGAAATAAATTAAATAAAATACAGACACTTCAAGTGACGGAAAGATGATGTGGAGAGACTTTTTGTGAAGTCTTCAGATACAGCACCAAAGAAGGACAAAGTGCCCAGGCTAAAAATAACCATGAACTTTTTCATGATACAAACAGAAACCAGAAGAACAAGTCACAAGGACATTAAAAATAACATTGGTTGAAAAGAGTATATAAACTGGACAGTAGGTTTCACTCTTTAGTGACATTACTGGACAGAGTGTTCATCAGTTTGTCTAGCCGTGTTATAACAGAATTGAAATAAACACTGACAGTATTAACTGTTTGGCAAGAATTTGTACCAATACAAATAAATATTAACGGATACAGTAGTACGGTGTCCGTCTGTCAGCCTAGCTCTCTGCTAACCATATTTTACAGTGGCCAATATTTTACAAGATTCGAGTTACCTAGACATTGCAACACCTTGTTAAGTTTAATTCTGTTTGCTGGCAAAAAGCAATTGGTAGAAAAAGGAAATCAAAATCTAAACCAGTTATACTTGAAGTAGTGAATCATTGTAACAGAGAAAACAACAGTATGTTTTAGAAAGGGTAGAATTACCTTACATAAAAATGGAAATTGTGGGAAAAATACATGCAGAAAAAATGTTTTGGAGGAGGAATGAGGTTTAAGAGATGGCAGGAATTGAATAATTTATGCAATGTTGCTGAGATTATAATTCACATCATATAATGTTTGTAAATGTGAACTTGTTAATATGATGATTACTTTAAATGTGAGTTTGCCAATGTCACAAGTGATAATTCAATAAAGGTATTTAAAAGTTATAGCCAGAAATGATACAGCCACAGCTACATATATGGGTAGATTACCCTAGCTTACGACATATAGGAGCCATATGGGAAGTGGAAGGGGAAGTGCCCATAAGTCCTTGGAGAATGATCCTAGCAAAGCCTGATCTAGACATACAGAAGAAATCAAGCCTGTAATGCCTTGCAAACATATGTATAGAGGACCAAGCTGCTGCATCTAGAATACTTTTAGAATCCAACCCAAAGAGGGAGCTAAGGTCTTGATTGAGTAAGGCTTGACCCTGCCTGGAATAGTTTTGTTGTGGTGAGAATAGCAAAAGGTAGACTGAGACAACCATTTGGAAACAGTGTTTTGTCACAGTTGCCCCTTCTTACCTTCACAAGAAAAAGGAAGTACAGCATGTAAAATGTTACCATAACAGTGCATGTCCCTCTCTTCACTGTTGTAGTATTCCTTACATTAGCGACCCCTGCCATAGGTAGCCTGACGTCTGGCCAGCATACCACAGCCTTAGGTTGTAATAAGGACGTCACACATATGCTCCCTGTACATGGCGTAGGATATACAGGTGACATACAGATGTACCTTTTTCAGAGCTGAAAAGCCTTAGGAGGAAGAGCAGTCTAAGGATTAAAACAGGAACATTTGCATCCAGAAGTAAAAAGAAAAAGGCGGAGGAGGGAGGGAGTGAACACTGCAATAGTCAAGAGAAGAACATCTACTGTTATGGTAAGATTTTACAAAACTACACTACATCCTTCCATATCACTGTTGCAGTATTCCTTACATTAGGGAGTGAACAAAAGCTCAGCAAGAAAGTTGAGAGGAGGAAGGTCCAGAGCCCTAAAGAAAGCCATGCAGGATAGCCCAAGCAAATCTCGCTCTATCCCTAGAAATCATATCCAACTTATAGTGCTTAGCAAAAAGTATGCACAGAAGTCCAAGTAGCTGCCTCAAGGATGGAATTGGTATCCAATCCTATGAAAAAAGCAAAGTCACAGCGCTGGTAGAACAAACTGTAACAGAAGAAGAAAGGCTTTTCCCATGAAAAGAGTAACAAAAGAAAATGGGCTTAGAGATCCAGAATGAAACAGTTTGCTTAGAAACAGCCAAACCTAAAGATCTAGAATGAAAAGAAACAAAATGTTGCTCAGATTTATTAATGGCATTAGTTTTATCTGAATATAGGAGTTGTCTATGAAAATCCAAGGTGTGAAGAATCTTCTCACTAGCAGACTGCGGAGAAGGGAAAAAAGTGGGCAAATAGACTGAGTAAGACACACCTCATTAACCACCTTGGGCATAAAAGGATTATCCCAAAGAGACACCCCATCCCTATGAAAAACTAAAAAAGGAGGTACAGCCATAATGGGCTGAAGTTCTGATACCCTTCTAGCTGAAATAAGGGTCAAAAGAAGAACAGTTTTCCAAGGACAATGATGTAAGGAAGCAGAAGCTGCAGGCTCAAGGGGAGCATAGTCAATTTTTCAAGAACAGAATTAAGGTCCTAGAAAACAGGAATAGGCATCCTTGGAGGCCTAATATGGCCCAATATGAAGGACGCCTTCAAGGAATTGTTTGACCTCAAATCTAGAAGCCAAAGGAGGAGTCAAAGACAGACAAGTTGAAATAGTGAACAGGCGGGTTTTAACTGAAGAATATGAGAACCCAGCATTGAGCAATTCACACAAATAAGAGAGAATCAAAGGAATTCCACAGAAAGTAGCTCCAGGTTACAAGCAAGACACTAACAGGAAAAGCTCTTCCATTGGGAGAAATAACAATTCCTGGTAGTGGGTTTCCTGGCCTCCTGCTGAACCCGAAACACATCCTTAGAAAAAAGGTGCCTAAAAGGGATCCAAAACCTATCACCCACAGTATCAGTTGAAGAGTGGACAAGTGGGGATGGATGAGACACACCTTGCCTTCTGTAAGCAGGTCCACCCTATGAGGTAACTTGTGATGCTTGCCCTTGGTCAAGGGCAGAAGAGGGAACCAATGCTCTCTGGGTCAAAAGGGAGTCACCAACAAGATTTTGAGAGAATCGTATTCTATCTTGAACAAGAACCTCGGTATGAGAGGAGGGGAGGGAAGGCATAAAGAAACACCCCCTTCCAAGAAAAAGATAGGGTGTGTCCACCTTCCAAGCCAGAGGACATGGGACTCTGGTGCAAAACAGATGAAGTTGTCTGTTCGGTGGGGAGGCAAAAAGACCTTCCTAAAGCGTACTCCACTGGTGGACAATGTATAGAAACACATCTCTGTGAAGCATCCATTTGCGAGTCTGTGATATGGACCTGCTCAGTCTGCCACAATGCTCTGATATGAAGGAATATAAAGAGTATGAAGAGTCATCTGATACTACACAGCCAGATCCCAGAAGAGCTAATCTGCACAAGAGGGAAAACTGTGAACCCCTTGCTTCTTGATGCACCACATCACCGTTGTATTGTCTGTAAAGATTTTGAGGGGACCTGGAAGGAAGACAGAATGGAAGGCCTGAAGAGCCAAAAGAACAGCTCATCTCTTTGATGTTGATAAGCTCCCCAACCCTGCATCTGAGGTATCCAAAGAGTTCCTGAGGGGGACTTGAGGCTGAAAAGGAAGCTCTGGGTTGAGGGACAGTTGATGAACTCACCAGTGAAGCTCTACCTTGAGGCATGGAAGAAAAGGAAGTCCAAAGGATGAGAATGTTCAAGCCAGACTGACTAAGAAGCACTGTAGCTTTCTCATATGAAGTCTAGCAAGAGGAAGCACAGGAATGCTGGAAGCCTTGTATCCCAGAGCCCTTAGAAACTCCCTGACTGTAACTGAGACCAGAGGAAGAAGGGATTGAAAGAAATGAGAGTTAAAGCCCTGGGAGGAGGCATCGATGCCAGCACAGGAATGGTTTGGAATCTGCACCTGAGAAAAACATGACCCTGAAGAGTCAGGAAGGAGTTCTGGAAAGTCACTGTAAACCCTAGGCTTTTCAGGAGAAAAAAAAGCATAGTGAAGATGCTGAAGCAAAGTCTCTGGAGAGGAAGCCTAAATGAGCTGGTGGTCTAGATAAGGAAAAATCTGTATTCCCCTCATCCTGTAAAAAACAATCACAGGAACAAAGCATTTGGTGAAGACCCTAGGAGCAGTAGAGAGGCCAAAGGGCAAAGCAGAGAACTGAAAATATAAGGAAGAAAACAGAAAAATTAAAAAAAAATTCTGAAATGGAGATGAATAGGAATATGAAGATAGGCATCTTTGAGATCCAAAGAGACTAGGAAAGCCTGGGGTAGAAAAAGAGAGAATAAGGTTTGAAGGGATAAGCATTTGGTGGGACAGAACCTTCAAAAAGGTGTTGAGCTGGGAAAGATCCAGAATGGGTCTCAATGTGCCTTCTTTCCTAGGAACCAGAAACATTATGGAATAAAATCCATTCCCCTTTTTCGGAGCAGAAACTACTTACATGGTGCCTTGAGACAAAAGGCTCTGAAGAACATCCAGAAAAAAAGGGCAGCTGTTCTTGAGGAGGTTGAGGAATACCCCCAAAAAAGGGGGAAGGGATATCGAAACTATGTAATACCCCTGACAAATGATGGATAGAACCCAAGAATCTTGAGTGATCCTTAAAATTGTGAAGGGACAGGGAAAGAAAAAGAGATAGAGGAACTTGTCTTAGGAGGGAGGGAAGAAGATAGACAGAACCCTGGCTTGTCTGGAGAAGGAGGCTTCTGAGCTGTAGGAGTCTGAGTAGACTTAGCAGGAGGAGCCCTTCTAGAATGCTTTTACCTTTGGAAGGAAGGCGAGACTGCCTACATCCAAAGGCAGACTTGGCAGGATAATTCCTCTGAAATTTGGGAACAGGGAAACAAATGTATGTTTTAATTCTGCATAGCCTTACATTTCTCATGAAGAGACCTAAAAAGCTCAACTGTTATAGAACCAAAGAGATTTGTATTGTCCACAGGAGCATCCATCAATTTTGCCTTAACATCATCAGGCAGAAGCTGAAGGTAAAGCCAAGAATAACACCTTAATACAGGAGCAAAGGCAGCAGTTCTAGGAGAGGCATCAGCTGTGTCATAACTACATTTAATGGAATGGCGAGCCACTTAAGAAGAGTACCCCAACAAAGAAAGGACTGAAGCTTTCCCCTCAGAATCAGGAAGGTCTGAAATAACTTATAAGCCTGAAAGAGAAGGGCTAAAACATGCCCGGTCATCTCGGTCTGGTAATTCACAACCCTGAAGGCCACAGTAGCAGCAATGTACACCTTTTTACCCAAAATTTCCATGGTTCTGCTGTCCTTGTCAGAGGGAAGTAGCTTAGCAGAAGGTAAAGCTTGGAAGACTTATCAGAAGAAACAGAAATAACAGAGCGGTCAGTAAAGGGACACTTGTAAAGAAAGTTTCAATCAGGCACCTTATAAAACCGATCAGTTTTTTTTAAGAGCAAGGGGCTGGGAATCAGGAGCCCGAGAAGCTGCTAAACATGAAACAGGATCAACAAAAGCTATAGCTGCTGGGTAAGGTTTGGGAATAGTGTATAAAAATTTAAAAGATTGTGGTACTTTATACATCCTATCTGCCTTTTCAGGGGCAGCTGGCTGACCATCAGAAAAATTGCAGGCAGTAACATGCACATACTATAAAGATGGAACAGGAGGAATGGGTGCAGTTTCTGGAAAATCCTCCTTTAACAACTCATAGCATTTTCTGAGAGAATGAGAAACCTCAGTGTTCTTCCTCTGAGAATAATGGCACATTATTGCAACAGTCTCAGAGAAAGAAAGACTGAACTCTCCTCAGAGTCTGAATCAAAAATCAGACAAAAAATGGTATCCATCCTGGCATCTTGTTCAGATTCAGAATATTGAATCTCTTAAGGAAAAAAGAGGAATCCCTCTTTTCTTTACCAGAAACTACTTTATAAGAAGGATCAACAGCCCAACATAAACCCTGAGAAAGACCCAGTAAACTACTCCTATCCAAAGAGGACGGAAGAGTACATACATATTTGGTTTTCGGTTTCTTTTTGAAAAAAAAAATGGGGCCAACCGTGATATTAATGGCAGCAGCAGCTTTCCCAGGGATCGGCACAACATTCTGACAACAGGAAAAATATCCCTGCACCCTCTCCTAGGACCAACAAGAGTGGTTCTCCCTTAGCCACTGAGGGGATCCCCATAGCCGCAGAGGACGTAGGCAACCCCCAGTCCATAGTGGCTGCAGATGTTACACCAAAGGGATCTAGCGTAAAACACAAGTGGTCTGAGGTACAACAAATGGCCACAGAGTCACCCACCTGCAGCTGAGGCAAAACTCTAGCCTGACATTATAGCAAAGGTTGTTTGCTTATTTGTTTCATTTTGCAGCTGGAAGAAGTGAGCATGGGACAAGTAGTCTGTTCCATGGTCAAGCCAAAATTGGTGCCTCTTTACCAGAAAAGGCAAGTATTAATTGCCAGTAAACACTACCAGTCCACAGAAGTGACTTTTTTGACAGAAAATCACAGTAAAAAGCACTTAAAATTTGGGCAAGCAATTTTCTACACAGAAAAAAAAAGTTTTCAGTTACTTCACAACACTCTTAACGGACAGGGAAAAAAATCAGCACTCTATTTAAAAAATATATGTTACAGTCCCGAAACAGCTGTGGTGGTGGTGCTGCGGTAGCGTCGTCGCCTCACAGTAAGACGCTGTCCTGTTCGATTCTCAGCTAAAGCGTCTTCTGTGTGGAGACATGCGTGAATGGGTGTACATTCGTTGAAGGTTGTGCGTCAGGCCTGGTAAGTCGGTACATAAAAATCTACTGCTGTGGCGACCCCTAACCGGGAAAAGCCAAAAGATACAACAACATGTTACAGTCCCGAAACAGTCCATTAAAATACAACACTCCTAACTTTAAAATAACTTTCCCGAAGAAGAAAGTAAAACATCAACAAAAATTAAGAAAATGGAAGTTTGTTTACCCCAAACGAAACTTATCTGCCCAAGAAAGGAAAGTACAAACTGATTGTTAATCCTCAAAAGCTTCAGAGGATCGTGTTCTTTAGTTGCAGTAAAGCTCTGAAGGACTTTGTTCCCAAAATTATTGTTTAATCAGCTCAGCTCGAGCTACCAGACAGTTCGAGCATATGGAAGGTGCCCTGAAGATTTGGAAGCTGGCTGGTTGTTATACTCTTGGCAGGAAATAAACCATATAGCTAAGGCTGCTGCAGCAATGATCAATATGATGAACATAAGAGGTTTACTGAAGTAAGGGTTACTTCCACAGGCAGGATCAATTAATTCACACAATTGCTCACTGTAAATGAGTAAGTTAAAATGCGACAGGCAGCAGGCTGCCATCCATATAAGTGGACACTTCAGCTACCAGCGGCACAGATTGCTGCAACTAAAGATGTGTGTTTGATGAAAACCCTTGGGGCCGAGGTGAGATCAAATGGAAAAGTATGAAACTGAGAGGGGTGGCTGAATCTGAAGACCTGACACCACCTGGAACATTTTTCAATTTGTATGTGAATGTAGGCATTTTTGAGGTCCAGTAGGACATCCAATCTCCAGTACCAAATTCACCCATATCATTAAAATGCTTCTTTTTGGAAATATTGATTCAGGCAACTTAAGTCCAGAACTAGCCCAAGTGTCAGAGGCTAAACAGGTAGGACATGCTCCTTTGATCCTTGAAGACCAGAAAGCTGTGGGTTCTATTCACACTCCAGGTGTTTGGATTAAGTTTTCCAATATGGACACTGCAGCGCAGTGAATGGAGATTAACCCCACTAACAAAACAGTATCTGACCCACTCCGGTTTGGTGAAATCTCCTGGGTGCCCCCCCCCCCCCCCCCCAAGGAAAAAAATAAGAGAGAGAGATAGAATTTAAGACTTCTGTTTTTGTCTCCGTCTTTGATAAGGTGTCTAACAAGGAAGACTAGGATAGTGGGCCTTTCTATATAAACATGTAGCAGTACCAATGACTTCCAATTGTTACAAAGAGCAGTCTGGCAAGGTCTCAGGGCTGCAGTCATCTTCCCATTGGAAGGCAATCACTGGCAAACAGCTACCAAAAACCCACACCACATGTGTGACCCCTCTGATAACTGCACTGTTATTAGGGTCCTTTCCAGAGTTTTGCTTGCCCTGCTACTGTCCACACCAGAGATACATCCGATATGGGTTCTACAGGAATGTTCCAAGGAGCAGAAATCATGTGGTCTGCAGCAAGAAATGTTTGTCCAGTTCCATCTTCCCTTTCTCTCTATTACTTATATATATATATATATATATATATATATATATAGTACACATACATACATACACACACACACACATATATATATATATATATATATATATATATATATATATTCCCCCCTTAACTTTATGCCCAAATATTGCAGGTCCAGGGCAGGAGAAAAAGTCACTCAAGCTACACACTTGGCAAAATTCACCACAGTCAAACCAGCTCTGGACTGAGGCTTAATTTTGTCAGTTATATACTTAGCCAGAAACTGCTTGATTATATGGATTGTTTCAGAGATTCCTCTGGAAAATTCCAGAACATAAGCACCCAGTGTGGTCTTCTCACAGCAAAGCTACAGGACACACATCTGTCCGTAGGGTGGCCCACACGGCTTCAGGGTCTGAGAGCTTTTTTACAAGCCACTGACTGTGGTATGACAGCAATTTTAACAAGCCACTGACAACCCAAGTTATTAGCTTTAAAAGTCTGTAACTACAAACTCCAATCACTCATACGGCATAATACATGATCTGCCTCTTTAGGAACCAGGTCCACAGAATCAGTCATCTCCCAAGTAGCTTTAGTGGCAACTCTAATTTGGTCTGCAGTAGCAGACACCATACAAGAAGACTGCTAGGGAGGACCTGAAAGTCTGAGGCATTCGCTGCAGGGAAGACAGCTGGTTAACCACAAGTTTGGGGAAGTGCTGGAAATGATGAAGCAGAAGGGGATTTACCAGGGGACACAGGAAAAACAGGTGTCTTCCTCAGCATCCAGCTAGGCCATTAATGACTCTGTAGAGAAGTCCACAAGACTCCTGATGTGGTCTTCCTATGCCTTCCCACACAGAGTAAGATAAACTGATGCAGAATTTGCTAACTGATGCAGGATTTGCTTCCTGCAGCTTTATAAGTGAAGTTGACAGATTTGTAACAGCTCAACTGAAAGCTCTAACTAAAACTGAAGTCGGGTCTGATATAAGGATACGTCACAGGGATACACTAAAGCCATAAGGCATGTTAACTTGATATCTAAACTAGGCTAGACAAGGTCAGAGAAGGTTCCACTCAAAGGAGAAGAAAATCTTAGTGCCGAAAACATAGGTCATGATGTCCATGCCAAAATCTCAACATTAAAGTCTGAGATCAGCAACACAAACACTGTAATCATCACAGCCACCATGTCAGTGACCAAAAAATGTTGGTGTCTCAACATCATAACTGTTAAGGTAAGTAAATGGGGGAGGGGTTCCGATACCAAAATGGTGAAGACAGAAAAGTCCAATGTCCTGGTCTGAAATGGAAATATGGAGAAAGGGTGCCATGCAAAAACTATGAAATAAGAAAAGAAAGCAGAGGATTTCTATAATACCACAAAAGTGAGTGGGGACATCTCAGCTCTGAAGGGTCTGGCACTGAGGTTTCAATAACCTCCTCTTATTATTTAAATACACACTCATTGATGACTAAGCAGTGGAAGGAGGAGCCCAAATTAGGAAAGGGACAGCACACTTCTAACTTTGAAGTAACTGCATAAACAGGTTTATCAATAACTTGAAAACATGTCTTCTTAACAAGACTCGCCTTGTTTTTCCTTGCTAGGTTGAAGGATGAACCGTCAGGCTCAAGTTCAAACAATTTCTCTGAATAAAGAAAAATTCAGAAGGATCAGGATTCAAGGACTGATTAACCAGATACAGCTAAAACATGTGTGGTTTCTATTTTTAATTGAAGAGGCACAAAATACTGCAGATACCACACTTGAATGGGAATTTCTGTCTCGCCTAAACAAATGCCATGCTTTGGATGCCTCTGTGAGGAGGAATCTTTGCCCTGTAAAGGCGTCATAAAAAAACGTTGCTCTGTGAGGATAATCAAGCAGCCACACAAAACACAAAGACAACAAGACAATGAGAAACAAGCTGAAGCTAAGAAAATAATCTCCCTAAGCAGCAAATGCCAACTGTAAAGTATACGGAGTAATCCACAAGAAAATGAAAATAAAACGCAACTCTGAAGCATTAAAAGCAAGCTAATGCAGTGGAAAAACTAAAATAAATTTCTAATAGGAAAAGTAAAACAGTTTTCATAAGTACAGAAAAACTAACTTAAAATGACAAAAATCTGGGAAACTTAAGCTTGCCAAGTAGTCCTCAAGCCTGTGTCCTTAATCCTGCAAGTTACAGAAGACGGGTCCTCATTTTATCAGACCTTATCGGACTAGTTCTGGTATGCTTTTATCTGTAAAGATATTTCAGTAATAGACACAAATGTTTGCATTTTAGTTATCTCGTGTCATTTTGCAATCAAGAATAACTGAAATCCTAAAAACTACAGAGTATGTGCGAACAGAAGAGGAAAGTAAACCTTAAGTAACTTGAAAAAACACTTAAAAGTGATCATAACCAACCATCATTTACAAAGAAGTCAGTGTTGACAGAACAACACTATCTGAACAAGTGGTTACAAAGAGCTCACAGGAGAAAAATAATTCTGAATATATCGTACAGCAAATATTAAGCAGAAAAATGGGAAATATGCCAGCTGTTTCCAGGAATGCAGCAGCTGACAGTCAACAGCATTTCTGAAAAATGCAGACAGCATAAATAAAGCTATCCAGACACAGGATTTTTAATTTTTTTAAAAGCTTTTCATTGCCTACTTGAATAAAAACTGCTTTGGATTTACTGAACAGGTGGCTTTGCAGCATCTCACAGAGATCACAGAAGGCTGTGCACGATACAAACTGTCTTCTTTACTAACAAATATACATAGGTTTTAAGTGCCTATGTATGCACCCATACACTTTGTGTGTGGAACTCTTATCTCCACCAAAATAAAAATTCCATCCCTTTGTACCTATTAAAAAGAAATGGTTACAGAAATCAAACATCATTTGTTGAAATGAAGCCTTGAAGCCTTATGTTTTGCATCTTAACATTCTTACCAGAGAATGCTACAGACATCCGAAATAGTACTTTTATAACTGACTTACATTTTTATGATTACTGACCTGTGCCATGAGTGCCGGAACCATAGAGCCAGTGGAAGGGGGAGCCCCCCACTTTTACAGCTGCAAGACCGGTTGGGAAAAATTAATGAAGTGAAGTTTTCACACTAACATGGATTTGCGCCCGGAAGTTTAACTAAACTAGCTGTTCTTGTTCTCTTATTGCTCTGTGTGTTACAGGAGTTATGCTACTGCTGTTCAGTTGGTGCTGCCAGAGTCATGCCAGTAAGGAAAGTTTTGTTCTTTTATTTGCAGAAGTGTGTGTCTGTGTGTGTGTGTAAAATGCCCCAGTTAGGTAAAGCTGGTGGTTAGTGTTACTCAGGCTCAAACAAGAGCCTGAATTCTCCACCCATACCACCACTTGTGATTCAAGGAGTTGACTTAAGATTTTCACAGAATATTTGGCTCATACTTTTGGTCCAATTTCTGGTTTTCTGGCAAATCAGTGAGAACTGATTTCACTAAAGAATGATAACCCTTTTAAGTTTCAGTCTTCCTATTTTTCAGGAAACACATGGTAACACCACACTATTTTAGCAACTTTCTAAGATTATACAAGCAATATTTAAAATGTGCCCCTGGTTTTGGGCCTTTGTCCCCCCCAAATAAATGTTGGCTTTTTCCAGATTTCTTGTGCTGCAAAGTTGAGAGATTTAGTTGAGTGTCGAGTTGGTTTTACAAGGAGCTGAGAGCTTCAGGGGAAGAGAAGTTTAGTGCTACATATGCGAAGTCATTTGCATTGTTAGTAGCACAACAGGTAGTATACTTGCTTTTGATGCAGAAGGCTATGGGTTCTACTCCCACAGTATGCAGATGGATCGCTGATACTGTTCTGTGTTGTACTTTAATGGGAGTGGATGTTGCAGTCCTATGAATGTTCTCCTTTAAAAGGAGTTACCTAGTAACTATGTTTCTGTTATCAGTTTGCCATCCATTCCCCATTGCAAAATTACTAGCTTATCATTATTTTTAATGTAGCATAGGCAATTTATTCAAGGGCAACAGCCACTTTACTTGTAGATGAAACAATGAAACAATGAAATATAAAATTGTTTGCTAGCAGCAACCTCTTCATTAGTTACAGATCCCTTTATTGTGGAACTACTTAGATGACTTCTACAGAGATTTTTCATACTTACTGATATTGGTGGATTGTAATGACAGACGTTTGAGTGGCCTTTTACGGTTGGAATTTTCTGAAATGGGTAGTTTTGTCATTACTGGTTCATACATTTTGTTTCATTGCTTACTAGAAGACTGCTCCAAACTACAAATTTAAATCACATTCTAAAAGTGGTGCTTTATTATACAAGGAATATAATTTAATACAATCAAGTTAATGCAATCAGGAAGGTGAATCAAAGAATGCATACATGTATGCTTGCTCACAGGATGCAGGAGATCAAAATAGGGGAAGAGACCATTCACCAATGGAGTCTCTTAGGGTTTGGTGCTGAGACTTTTCTGTTTGGCATATACATCTCAAAAGTAAAAGGAAATACCAAATGGCTTTGGCTGACTAAGTCTGAGATGACTGCAAGCTAGGAGCAGTTACTAAATCCCAAAATGACTTAACCATCATGCAGGTAGGTTTGTCCCAAGAAATAAATGGTGCCAGATTCAAAAACCTGAAACTAAACTCCAAGAAATACATAATCATATCCTTTGGGAAGTCATCTACTACAGGGAACTGCCAAATTAACAAGGCCCCTGACAACTGACACAGTTGTTTGGCATTTGGGACCTTGTGTGCACAGTGACCTAACGTTTGACCAATATGTGCCCAGAGTCATAAGAAAGTCTTTCTATATTGCACAGCTTATAAACAAATTGATTGTGACTACATTTTGAGATATTATTTTCCCCCTTTACAAAGCCCTCATTAGGTCAATCATTTTCTATAATGCCCACTTTGGCATGCTTCTGTCCAGACCCATGCAACAATTGGAATACCCACAGACAAACCTTGCTAAAAGGATGCAAGTTCTAAACAATAGGTCTTGCATGGACCACCTGAAAGATTTATTGCTATACTTAGTATCCTACAGAGTGCTTAGAAGTGACATGTCTGGCATACCAGGCATCCTCGGACCCAATACAGATGGACCTACTGAGCATCAGCAAGTCAAATGGCATCAGAAATACTCAGTCCGGGTATCTAAACTGAATGTTGTGGAGAGATGGATATATCACAGAGGCTACCACTATCCATTCAAGTAAAACAAAGTTCATCCCTGTCCATATTCAAATGCAACTTGGATCCAGGGATGGGCAATAGAAAATGTACTCCAAGATTGCCCCTCATGCCACTAATGGATAGATGCAGTTCCTAAATGCTGCATCCCTTACATGGGTCCCCTCAAATTATCTATAGTACGATCACATTTATTCTCACTAGGGCCAATATACAATTAACAGCCATGGGATCGGTAACACCAATCAGGAAATGTTAATTCAAGCACCAAAAGTGAAATTGGTTAAGCTTAAAATGTCCTCCAAGTGAACCTATGATGTGGTTCATAAATAGTTTAAAAAAAATGCCCTTTTTAAATCACTAAGTGCCCCTCTCACCCTCTGCCTCCCCCCAGTCTTCAACTGCTTCCAGCGCCTGACATGTGCTCCCCCCATCCATCAGTAGAAAGAGAGATTTCAGAGTCCACATTAGCAGTGGAAATTACACATGGCATACACAAAACTGCAGTGCATCTGTCAACTTGCCTCAGTGTCCAGTATGTGAGAAAATAAAAGGCACACAGAAATGGCACACTGCATTGTCCATATGCTAACAGCATACTGAATGCTGACAAGGGGAGGGCTACCCAAGGGACTGGAAGAGCATATACCACATTTGCAAAGTGTGCCAAGGTGAACAACTGTTACCAGGATGAACAGCATGCCTCTGTGCACTTTACTTAAAAACAGCACAGACATTCAACTGCAACTACTAGTGCTGACCTGCAAAAAAAGTTTAAAAACAAAACACAACTACATAGCCAAACTTTTTCTGCTCAGGCTGGAAAAAAGTGACAATGCCAATCAAAAGCAACTCCTTCTCCACTGAGAACAGGTCAGTAAAATAGTTAGCACCCCCTGCACTCAATGCCATCACTTTCTGTAATCCTCCTATTACTACACACATTCAGTAGCATGGGCCATCAATAAGACATAAACAGCCCGTGTACAACGTGTCAGGCGATAACAATTCTGATACGGTCTCAACATCACAGTGAATTTGGCAAACAGAAGTACTGCAAGGGTTATAAATTATGCTAAGGCACTTAAAAAGGGAGGTACATGCTATGCTTAAGTACACAAATGCGCAGTAATGCACACAAAAATTATAAATGATGTATGTTAAGTGAGGCTTGTGACACACTAGTTTAGCACTGTGCCACCTACTTATAAAGGGGACACCGGAGTCCAAGGCACTTGTGCATTATGCTTACGATGCACAACAAAAAGGTACTGCAAACCTTGACTTTTGATAGCAAAGTGCATGCCCCAATAGCATTTCAAATAATTACACAGCTACACTATATAGCATACAAGAGAAAAAGGTACCCAGGTATAGACCAATCGGGTTTAATCAAATATACAAGCATCTGCAGTGCTGTTCAAAAATATACTGAATTATTTGGCATTTATTACCTATTCCAGGATATAGCTGGTAGAGTGAATGACATTTATTCATTTTGGTTATTCTCCCGCACCCACTACTGAAAAGGAATGAAAAAAAAAGGGAAACATTCTTATAACTCTATATTAAATATCATTCTGAGGAAAACTTGTATGTGGATGGAGCACAACAGCAGCTTGCGGAAAATATAAACAGCATCAGAAAGGCTGCCCTTTCAGTCATAATAAATGAACTAGAAATTAAACATTATGAAAAGATTGTTGCTGCAGCTCACGTAGAGCAAATAAAGTAGCCTTCAAAAAGGCAACACTGCATGCTCTTAATCATAATAAATATACCATAAATGACAAACTCAAGTCTGGTCACATACACACCTATATACACACACACACACACACACACACACACACACATATACACACACACATACACACACACACACACACACACACACACACACACACACACACACACACACACACACAGCCTACTTCGAAATCATGATGCCCAGAATATCGATGTTCAAATCCAGAGATGAAAATCATGAAACCGAGGAAACTCAAACTTCGGATTTTTATTAAGGTAAGTAAACACTTGCCCAACATGCCCTTTTCTCCACTGTAGTGCAATTCTGGAGTTGGTATATATAGTTAGAGGGGGGTGTAGGTGAGTTTTAATTACCTTGGCATGAGTTTTGTTTCCATTTGGCCAAGTGTTTACTTATCCCTAGTAAAAATCCAACATTCGAGTTTCCTTTTTTTCGTCTAGGGGTTTTAAATGTCGATATTCTGGGCTCTGGGATTTCGAAGTAGACCCACACCCACAAACATTTATGAACAATACTTGTACAAGTATGGATGAATTTTATCAAGCTGCCACAGCCAAAATTAATGAAGTGCCAATTTAAAATAAAAATGCTCATACCACAGAAAAAAACGCACAAAATCCCATAACCTGGAATTTTTGTAACAATTAGGGCTGATCTTAATATGCCAGGCAGACTTTTTATGCCTTTAAACTGTTACCCAATTGCTGCATAGAAGTGCAAGAATGACAGCACTATATAGTGTAAACAAGTTGACATACAAGTACTTATGCAATGGTAGGTTTGCTAAGAAGGTGCAACCTCACCTTAACCAGAAGGCTAATGTTGCATGCATTAGGCTAGCTTGGCAGATAAAAATTAACTTTCCTACTTAAAATCCTTTCCTTTCTCCTTACGATTATGCATTACAGATGCTCCTCTCTCCAGATCTTTTGTTCTAGTGCTTTTGCAATGCAGCATAAGAAAAAAAGACAAGTAAAGAAAAATCCATCAATTGTGGGGTACAAACAAAAGTTTTGCTATACGCGGTAGACTTTCTTATAGATGTTTCATTGGTAAGTATATAACTTTCATATCTAGTAAGAACAGATTCAGTCTCATAACTATTAGGAGAGTGTCTCAAGTTAATCTCCCTGTGTCAGTATCCTCATGATGTCACAGATAATGACAGTCCAAAACAAAGACCTGGACCTAGAGAGGACATCCAATTTAGTGCGTGTTGCAAAGGCATTAAGGGAAGTCAAAATATTTGCTACACCAATATCTTCTAAGAAAGTATTATAGGAGAAGGTGGCAGCAGTGGCTACCATTCTAATGCAATGAACCTTTGGAGTGACTGCAAGGGTTCTACCATACTGTTTTATAATGGCCCCTGGAAAACCTTTAGCCCCAACCCGATTTTAGCAAAGGAAATTCAAAGTTGGTCATCTTTATGCATAGCCTTTGTACTCTTAGCACCAAATTTGAGTTGTCCATGAATGTCCATGCAAAGAGAGACATCCTCTACATTGAAAATAGTTACAGAAGAAAACAGACTGACAGCCTGGTTTAATCTGCCTCTGTGAACACCTTCTATAAAAAAGACGGAGGGAGTTCCAAGCGAAACTCAGTGAAACACTAAATAATGCATCAGTGAAACTGCCTGCATCTCAGAAACTCTTCTAGTAGAAGTGACAGTCACAAAAGGGGTCTTCCAGAACATGTATTTCAAATCCATAGAAAGGGGTGGTTCTAAAGGAAACAAAATGGGTGACCTGTATGAAAAGTTATTTGAGGAAAACAAAACAGGAAGAGTTTAGCAAAAGTTAATTATTCCATCAAATTTCACTTGGTCTCCATCTCTTACATAGCTTTGTGGGGATGGGTATTAAGTGACCTGTCCTTACTGCAGCTCTTTGATGGGATTGGACATCAGACAAGGGCAACAATGTTGGATGCAGAGAATGTGTGGAAGGGGACTGGATACCCTCTGGATATTACAGTCCTTAACACCCAGGCAACAGTGATTGCCAATCAAGCAAAATGAAGGAGAATATATGCCCCTGACTGCCTCTGGAAAAGGGACAGTCAGGCAAAAACTCTGGAATTTTGCTACTGACCATCTGAAGATGGACTGTGGCTACTCTGCTACTACCACAGAGCGATCCTTCCATGGAGGCAGTTTATTTGGGAAAATTACCCTGAAAATTAAGAGATCTTTTTGAATTTTTTTTCAGCTGTCATCCATCTAGAAACTACATTTGGCATGGGCTCCTTTGCATTGTTGAGAAGCAACACTGAAGGTTGAAGCTTCCTATCTACAAGAGGTTTTACCCCCTTCTACCTCTTCCTCCCACCAAATTATCCGAGGGAGCTTCAGCCTCAGGGCCACATAGGTAGAAGCACTGAAAGGTTGAATTTGGAAATTACATCTTTGTGCCCTCTTTAAAATTAGTAATCCTGTGCCAGGCATGCTAATAGATAGTGGTAGCAGATCATGCAGCCCAAGCTGAACCTTCCACTGAATGACATGACACTCATCATGAGATTTGGAACCAATGTACCAGTTGGGACTATAACATTTGCTTGAGAGGTCTGCAAGGCAACTGTTCCAGGTGTCTACTGCATGTGAGTGATTTCCAATGGGACCAGATTGATAAAGCACCAAATAGTTTATGACCTTCAGGAGAAAATGCTGAAGGCACGTAATCATCCTTTTCAAGACAATCCACAGCCCTCAACTCCTTATGGAGGAGGAACTACCGACCTCTTGAGGAGTTGCAGCCTTTTTTTTAAGGGCTGCTGCAGTAACAGCCTCCAACTTAGGAGTCTATGACCAGCTGTTTGACTCCTTAAGGGACCAGAGATTCCTAACCAGTTTCTCTGTGAGAGGAGCCACATTGTCAGGACTTTTCCATGCTTCACTGTGGGCTTCTTAACATGTTTACAAATGGAGGAACCATCCAAAATAATTGCTGGATAAATAAAAAAAAAATACTTTCTCAGTGTCCTCTGTGAGTAGGAGACAGGGTCCATCAGCCACCCCCCCCCGTCACAGTATATGTGAGAGTTCACCAGTTTTAAGGGGGGGGGGGTGACAGAAAGTCTATATCCTTAATGTTACTGATGTCTAGTGTGGGAGACTCTGCAAGAAAGTCATTAGGTTTCCTTATAACCTTCAGAGGTAGCAAGTCCAAAGATGAAGAAGAAAGAAGGTGTGGGTACAGACATCCTGGGGAAACAATGCAAACCACCTTCTATCCTGTACGACATGACAGACAGGTACATGATGTTGAATAGGTTGGTCAGATGGCTGTATTGCTGTTTGCATCTGGGTGTGGCAACAGACATAAAAGACAGCCACTGAAAAGGTACTGCAACAACAGAAACATGGTGGACACCAACTTTATATTCAGCACCACGGACAGGTGCAGGGAATAAAATCAGATGCCTTCAGTAACACTTACATTCAGTATTGAGCAAACCATCAATATACCAACCCTTAGTGTCAGCAGAGATTATCCCAAGGGTAGCTTCCATTACAAATAGCTAGCTGGAGCAAACCAAGCTACACAAAATGACACCACTGGCAGAAAGTACAGTTGTGTACACTTACCATAAATGTAGATGTTTGAGTGTATTCACTGTTGCAGTCATTACATTTGGGTAATCTGCTGGCAGGTTGCCCTCAGTCGGCCTGATTAACAAAGTCTTGGGTCCTGCGTCGGTTGCTATCCCTTCTTCCATGACGTCAGGTCGTCAGCGGTATAAATCATGCAGCCGACGCCATTACATCAGTTTTTCTTGTCCCAGATGTCAGGTGTCCTCCAAAAGGGGAGCAAAATAAAATTAAAAACACAAAAATATACCTCCAACCAAAAGCAAATACACCAAAAAGGCTTTTAAGCATACTAAAAGAAAGAGATATAGTAAGAGAAAAAAACAGGGGGCTGGAGGGAGGGTAACCAAGACTGTAACAGTGAATACACTCGAACATCTACATTTATGGTAAGTGTACACAACTGTACTATGTTCAAGTTTCACTGTTGCAGTCATTACATTTGGGTAGATTCCCAAAGCTATGGTTGGCAGGATGGATTTATACAGCATTAGGACCAGCTATAAGGCCCTGCAACACAGCAGTGGCAAAGCCAGCTCTGGATTTAGAGAAAATTGGCAAGTGATAATGCTTGGTGAAAGTATGAAGTGAACTCCAGGTAGCAGCTTCTAGAATATCCCTGGTAGGAACACCTCTGAGAAAGGCTGCAGAAGTAGATGCAGCCCTGGTGGAATGAGATAGGATCCCCTGGGAGATAGGTTTTCCATGGTGCTTACAGCAGAAATGAATGCAATGGCTTATCCATTTGGAAATGGTTTGCTTTGAAATAGCCTTCCCCTCTGCCCCTGCAGCAAATGCTGCCAGCAGTTCTTCAGATTTCCTTCGAGATTTAGTCCTGTCCAAGTAGAATCAAAGTTGTCTGTGCACATCCAATGAATGCAGAACCCGCTCCCCCTTGTTCTGTGGATTGGGAAAGAAAGTTGGCAAATGAATGAACTGATTAAGAGCCACACTGGACACCACCTTGGGCATGAAAGATGGATTGGTCCTGAGTGACACCCTGTCCTCATGAAAGATGATGAAAGGTTCCACTGCCATAAGGGCCTGCAATTCAGAAATCCTTCTAGCTGAAGTGACTGCTAAAAGGAAGGCAGTTTTCCAAGAAAGAAATTTAAGTCTGCAGTAACAGCTGGCTCGAAAGGAAGTAGCGTGAGCTTCTCCAATACAAAGTTAAGGTCCCAGGCAGGGGTTGGAGCTCTCCTGGGTGGTCTCAAGTGTTTGGCCCCTCTGAGGTACTGAGAGAAGAGGGGAAGTTCTGTGTTGTAATGAGCTGAAATGGCTGAGGCATGGATTTTAATCAAGGAAAAAGACAGGCCCTTGTGAAGCATCTCAGTTAAGTATTTCAAAATCTGAGGTAAATTGGGCACTGTTGTGCTCATCCCTTTTGACTGAGTCCAAGAACAGAATCTTTTCCATTTGTCAGCATAAGATTTTCTAGTACTAGATCTCCCCGCCTCCAAAATGACATCCATCACAGGTTTGCTGAGGGATGCTAAGGGGGAATTTAAGTGATTAGCCAAGCTGCAAGATTCAATGTTTGGAGCTGAGGGTGCAGAATTTGGTTCTCCTGCTGAGACAATAAGGAAGGTGTCTGAGGCAGATGCCATGGAGAAATTTGTGACACTGCGCAGGAGTGGGTACCAGTGTTGGCATGGCCAGTCTGGAGCAATCAAAATCATTTTTGGTTTGTCCTGTTTGACTTTTAGCAGAACTTTGGTGAGCAGAGGGAAAGGGGTAAAGGCACAGATTGATAGGTTTTTCCAGCTGAAGGACAGAGCATCCACCTTCCAGGCTTTTTTGTGAGGAGTTCTTGTGTAAAATTTGTCCAACTGGTAGTTCTGGGGTGAGGCAAAAAGATCTATGTCTGGGCTCCCCCATTTGCTTGTCAACATGTTGAAAATCCATGGTTCCAATTTCCATTTGTGTGGGTCCATGAGATTTCTGCTTAGTTCATCTGCCAGAATATTCAGCTTTCCTGGCAGGAATTGAGCTTGAAGTTGTACTGGGTAGCTCAAGGCCATGTTCCACAATGCCATGGCTAGTCTGCAGAAGGGTAGAAATGTGTACCCTGCTGCTTGTTTATGTACCACATAACCGTGTTGTTGTCAGTCTTTAGCATTAGTTGTCCTGGATGAAGGTAGTCCTTGAAGGCTGTCAGAGCATTCTGTACAGCTAGCATTTCTTTTTGATTGATATGTAGGTGCATTTGATTTGGGCTCCATTTGCCCTGAATGCACTTCCCTGCCAGATGAGCCCCCCATGCATAATCTGATGCGTCTGTAGTTAGGGTTTAGGTGGCAGGGGGTGGTGTGAATGGCAGTCCCTTGTTTTGGTGGCAGGCCTCTGCCCACCATAGGAACTCTAGACGTAGGCAAGGTATGACAGAAATCATGGTTTCCAGGCTGTGACAATGTTGACTCCATAAACTTTTTAAGTACCACTGAAGTTTCCTCATATACAGTCTTGCATATGGAATTAGAAGAATGCAGGAGGACATGAACCCCAAGGCTTGCAGTATTTGTCTTGCAGATAGCAGGGTTTTTGTGGCCACCTGTTTGAAGTAAGTCACCAAATGAATTTGCTTGTCTGGTGTGAGGAAAGCCATCTGAGCAGTTGTATTCAAGCTTGCACCCAGGAATGTAATTATTTGAGAGGTTACCAGTTGTGATTTCTTTTCGTTTATGGTGTACCCTAGACAAGTTAGAACCCTTTTTACAAACGTCAGATGTTTTATAAGTATGGCCTGGGTTTTTACCTGAATTAGACAATCGTCCAGGTATGGATATATTTGAATATTTCTTTGCCTGCAAAATGCAATTACTGGAGCCAGGCATTTTGCGAATACCCTGGGCAAAGTAGATAAGCCAAAGGGCAGTGCAGAGAACTGATAATGCAAATAGCCTGCTTTGAAGCATAGGTATCTTCTGCAAGATTCCCAGATTGGGATATGCAGGTAAGCCTTTTAAATTTAGAGTTGCCAACCAGGCATCCTTGCCTAGCATAGGAAGTAACTGGTGAAGAGTCAGCATCTTGAATTTTGGAATGTCCAGAAAGGTGTTTAGAGTAGACAGGTCTAGAATTGGACGCCATGATTTGTCTTTTCTGGGTACCAGGAAAAGTCTGGAATAGAAACCTTGTCCCTTTCCCTCTTCTGGTACCGGCTGAATAGCCCCCATGTTTAAGAGGGAAAGTACTTGTTTCTGAGCCTCTGCCCAGTAATTTGGGGGCAGGTCTGGCCACCCGTTTGGAGTTGGCAATGTGTGGAAATGAAATCTCTATCCCTGGGACACTATATTTAAAACCCATTTGTCCTGGGTTACAAGCTGCCAGTTTTTTGCATGCAGAGCAATTTTTCCCCCCAAAGGGGTGGCTGAGAGGTAAGTGCTTGGTAATTTTAAAGGAAAGTCATGAGACTGTTTACCATAGGGTGGTGTCTTGTTATTTTCAGATTTGGAAGTGGAAACACCCCATTGCTTAGTTCTGAGAGTCCCTTGGGACTGAAACCTGGTGCTGTTGGTGTGCCTAGGTTTGGCCTGAGGGAATCTGGAAGGAGCTAGAAAGGACCAGTTCTTAGTAGGCCAGTGCCTACTAAATCTTGGAGGTTGCACTTGTAAAAAATCTTTCACAGTTTGCATAGATTTAGCTTTATCTTCCATTTTTTTTAGAACTTCTTCAGCCTTATTGCCAAACAGATGGTACTCATGCAAAGGAGCATCCAACAATTCTGCTTTAACATGATCAGGAAGAGAGTGCTCCTTAAGCCAAGCATGCCTTCTATGCACAGACCCAGTAAAAGCAGCCCTGCAAGAGGCCTCTAAAGAATCAAAACCACATTGCAAAGTATGTTTTCCAACTTGCTCAGTTGAATGCAATAAATCCTGTAAATCTTTATTTTCCACATAGAAATCAACATCAATTTCTGTTTAAGCAGTCCCATGATATGCTGTTGATATTTTAGCATATGAAATTGACAGTTTAAAGCTATGACTGCCAAGGTTGCAGAAGTACAAACCTTTTTACCCCATCTATCCAGCACCCTGGAGTCTCCATCAGAAGGGGTAGGATTTTTAGCAATAGAATCCTTAATGCCCTTGGGCCCCTGAGAAATGGTTTCTGGGTCCACAACAGGATTTCTGAAAAGGAACTTGTGAGACTCGGGAACCCTGTAATATCTGTCTGGTTTACTAGGAGCCGGAGGCAGGGAATCAGGGGCCATACTGGATTCTGAAAACATATCAACAATTTCTAGTACTGGAGGTATAGCCAAACGCCTATGCTGAGGAAGAAGGAAATCCCTAAGCCTCTTTTTGGATTCAGAAAATTCCTGACTTTCCCAGTGGAAATGCTCCCTTAAGATATGTAAGGTTTCACCAAAAGAAAAGTCCTCCACTGCATCAGAATCCTCAAAAATAGGTATGGACAAATCCAGGTTATTAGAAGAGTCAGAAGAAAGAGAGTCCTGTTCAGAAGATTCATAGTCAAGCTCAGCCCTAGGCCTCTTAGAAGGGGGGGGTTGTCTACCCCTGATTAGAGTAACTAAATCTTCAGCCATTTTAATCATTTGTTTTTTTAGGCATAGGGGCCTGAACATGTGGCCTGGGTGTCGGTTTTTTAGACATAGATCGAGATTTAGGCCTTAATAATGAAGGTGGAGTTGGTTTAATATGCAAGTCTGTAGGCACGAAAACACCCTCAGAAGCCGGTGCCTGCACAGCAGCTCCGGACCCATCTAAGGTAGAGACATCCGCAGGTTCCATAGTGAAGCATCTTGCGGCATACCCAACTCTGAATGGGTCTCAGTAGAGGCCTGCTAATCTGAAGTAGCGGGTATCAGGGGCTGCGAAAGCGCCTCACTGAGTACCGGCGAATTGGCGAGTGGCTTAGGAAAAGCATCGGCGGCAGCTTTGGACCTAGGTGGCCTGTCTCGGTCTTTATCTTTGCATTTTTTCAGAATGTCGGTAGTCAGATGGCTTATCGAAGACATATCTGGATAATTGAACCGAGTACCAAAATATTTAGAATCGTAAATATACTGAAGAAGAATAGTGGGTTGCTTCAATAAGGTACAAAACAGATACCGAGATACATCGTGGTCAGGGCCTAGGCAAGGAATACAGTATGAATGAAAATCTTTGTGAGGTATTTGCTTTCCACAAGAAATACAATTATTGACTTTTACTGACATTGGTTTAGAGCAAGAAAAAGTTTCCCCAATGAGGTACTTGGCTTTAGTTCAAGACTTTGGTTCTGAAACTCGAAAACGAAAATTTCAGGAGTCGGCTGACTGGCACTTGCAAACTGCTTCTGCTTCAGGCACCGCACAGCAAGAAAGACTAAAGTAATGGTGTCGGCTGCATGCTTTATACCCCTGACTACCTGACGTCATGGAAGATGATACAGCAACCGACGAAGGACCCAAGACTTTGATAATCAGGCCGACTGAGGGCTACTGCAAGCAGATAACCTAATGTGATGACTGCAACAGTGAAACACGAAGAACATCTAGTGAGGCGTAATCAAGGCCTACTTCCTGCACTTCAGACTCTAAATCAGAAGCAGAAGGGGACCTCTTTGTTTTAGAATGAGTAGAAGATTCAGATAGTAATGACTGAAACACTTCAGTTTTCCCTTATCAAAGACTCATTTAGTCTTCTTTCCACTCCCTTAGCTAAAGGGGTTGAAAGAATGGATGCATGTTTAAGTTCATGCACCCTCTTTCTGAGACTGTGCACAGAAAAAAAGAAGTTACGTCTTACCATAACATTCCATCTGTGATGCTGACCCTCGTTCAGTCATTACGCATGGGGTATCGGTTCCGACTTCGGAACAGAGCTGGCCATTTTCCAAGCTCGTGTCAGCCACAAACTCTTGAGCTAAACTCTTACCCATAATTCCCGTCTCCCTGTTACCTCAAATTGAGTTTGCAAGTCAAAAGAAGGTAGAGGCTACCTCTGGTCAACTGACCCATCTGAATCGGAAGGTGAGATCCACTACAAGCCTCAGGAGGGGGATGGAGGGAGGGTCATAATGACTGAACGAGGATCAACATCACAGATGGAACATTATGGAAAGACATAACTTCTTTATCTGATGATGTTAATCCTCGTTCATTCCATACACATGGGACAGAGTCCCCAGCTACCTTATTTCTTGGGAGGCCCTCATAGAAGCACGTTCCTGAGCACCAGAGAGCCAAATGATGCTCTTCCCCTGGAAGCCAGATCTAATTTATAATGGCAGATGAAGGTATGTGGTCTATCCCATGTAGTAGCTGCATAAATGTCATGTAAAGAAGCTCTAGCATGGAAAGCAGCTGAGGTTGCTACTGACCGAGAAGAATGAGCCTTGACAGCGGTAGTTAACAGATTATGCTTGCTGTAAATAAAGGTCACGCAGTGTTTCAACCACTTCGCCAACGTGACCTTGGAAACAGCACATCCTAATCTAGGTCCAGAAAAAGCCAAAAAAAGCTGATCTGACTTGTGAGAAGCTTTAGTTCTGTCCAAGTAGAAACAAAGTTGTCTGTGAATGTCTAGAGTATGTAGGCAATACTCTCCTGTGTTTGAATGATCGGGAAAGAAAACCAGCAATTCAATGGTTTGGTTAATGGACATGTCAGAAATCACTTTGAGCAAAAAGATAGGATTAGTTCTCAATGACCCTCTGTCCTTATGAAAGGTCAGATATGGCTTCTTGATGCACAAGGCTTGAAGTTCGGAGATGCATCTGGCAGAAGTAATGGCAACTAAGAATAAAGTCTTCCAGGACAAGTATTTGAAGTTGCAAGAAGAAGCTGGTTCGAAGGGTGACGTTGGCAAAGCTTGTAAGACTAAAGCCAAATCCCATGGTTGAATGGGTCCTCTAAAGGGAGGTTTTAGATGAAAAATGCCTTTTATGAAGGTCCTGCATAATTTGTGAGACATGAGAGAAGAATCCTGGACCCCATTGTGAAAATTAGACATGGCGGCCAAGTGAACTCTGATCGTGGAAGCAGAAAGACCAGACTGGAATAAATCAAGACGGATATTCTAGCGCTATGGGTACTGGTGCTGAGAAAGGAACTATCTGTTTTTCTTTTAGCCAGATAGTAAACCTCTTCCACTTGCTGAGATATGTATTTCTGGTAGACGGCTTATGAGATGCAATGAGAATGTCACTTACAGATAAGAATAGATCATTCTGCGTGGCAATCACTGAAGTGGAGGAGCCAAGCTGTGAGCTTTAGGCTGTTTAGGTTGGGGTGAATCATGTCCTGCAGATGGGAGATCAAGTCTGGGGTTGGAATGAGAGTCCACGGTTGATCTCTAACAGGTGAGGCCTCAGGAAGGGGAACCAAATCGGATAAGGCCAAAATGGCACTATGAGGATTAATTTGGCCTTCAACTAGCGGGCTTTCTTCAGGACCTGGGGAATGAGGGGAAGAGGAGGAAATGCATAAAGTAGACCCGAGGGCAAATTGTGGACTAGAGCGTCCCTGGGTGACTGTCCCAGAGGGGGAATCAGGGCGAACAAATTGCTGCATTTGTAGTTGGTTGGTGAAGCAAAGAGGTCGCAGCAAGGAAGACCCCAGCGGTTGAAAATCTCTGCTGCTATCAAGAGATTCCGGGACCACTTGTGAGGTTGAAGAATGCACCTGCCAAGTCTGTCTGCTATCACGTTGGAACTCCTGGGAATGTGCGTTGGGAGAAGAAAGTGGTTGGTAGCCATCGTCCATTGCCATAATCTCATGGCCTCCCGGCAAAGGGGATAAGACTTAGTTCTGCCTTGCTTGTTGATGTACCAGACCACCTACATGTTCTCTGATTGAATTGTAATGGTCTCAGATGGCATAAGGGGATGAAATGCTTGCAACGCCAGAAGCACAGTCCTCAACTCCAGAAGATTTATATGCAGATGGGCCTCCATTTTGGACCATGTACCTTGGGCAATCTTTCCCTGAAATAGGCCCCCCCACCCCATCAGGGAGGTGTCCGTGGTCACTGTGGCTGTGGGCTGTTGGGGGGAGAAGGTACGGGACTACTGAAGCGGATTCTGAGGCAACCACCAATTTAAGCCCTGCTTGCACCTGTGAGTTATCCGAATCTCAGCTGAAGAAGAGAGCTGAAAAGGGTACCACTGAGTGAGTAGTAACCACTGTAGAAGTCTCATGTGAAACCAGGCCAGGGGAATAATTGTAATGGAGGCTGCCATGGAACCCAACAGCTGTAGAACAGAGTGAGCTGAGGATTTCTCCTTTGAGAGGATTGGAATCAATTGTTGTCTCAATCTTTGAATTCTGTGCTCTGCAGTTCTTTGTGTTCAGGAAGACCCCTATGAACTCTGTGGATTGAGACGGGGTGAGATTGGAATTTTGCCAATTTATGGTTATGCCTATCCTTTCTGCGGTGTGAAGAGAGAAAGCCAGCGCTTTTTCTAATAGACGACTGCTGGAGGTGGTAATGAGCCAGTCGTCTAAGTATGGAAAAACCTGGAATCCCTGTAGTCGTAGGAATGCTGTGACGACTGCCATGCTCTTTGTGAACACTGTGGGGGTTGTAGAGAGTCTGAACGGCAGTACTCGGAAAGTACAGTTGTGTAAACTTAACATAAATGTAGATGTTAGTGTGTATTCACTGTTGCAGTCATTACATTTGGGTAATCTGCTGGCAGGTTGCCCTCAGTCGGCCTGAATATCAAAGTCTTGGGTCCTGTGTCAGTTGCTGTCTCCTCTTCCATGACGTCAGGTCATCAGGGGTATAAAACATGCAGCCAACGCCATTTTATTCAGTTTTTCTTGCCCAGATGTCAGGTGCCCCCCAATGAGGAGCAAAAATATGTATATATAAATAAACAACAATATATATATAAATGCACTTTTAGCAACATAAACTTTACCTTCATCTAAAAGCAAATACACCACAAAGGCTTTAGAATATAGTGAAGGAAAGAGAAGGTCTAGAAGAAAAAGGGGGAATGGCGGGTGGGTAACCCGGACTGCAACAGTGAATACACTCGAACATCTACATTTATGGTAAGTGTACACATCTGTACTATGTTCTTCGTGTTTCACTGTTGCAGTCATTACATTTGGGTGGAATCCCATAGCTATGGATGGGAGGATGGAACTAAATAGCATTGGGGCAGCTATAAGGCCCTGAAGAACTGCAGTGGCAAAGCCTGCCCTGGACTTAGAGAAGAGAGGCAAATGATAATGCTTTGTAAAAGTATGAACAGAGCTCCAAGTAGCAGCTTCTAGAATGTCTTTGGTTGGAACTCCTCTGAGAAAGGCTGCTGAGGTAGAGGCAGCCCTGGTGGAATGTGACCTGATTCCCTTGGGCACTGGTTTACCATGATGCAAGTAGCAGAAACGAATGCAGTGGCTTATCCACTTAGAAATACTCTGCTTTGATATAGCCTTCCCCTCTGATCCTGCAGCAAATGCCACCAGTAGTTGCTCAGACTTTCTTAGAGATTTGGTCCTGTTTAAGAAGAATCTTAGTGGTCTGTGTATGTCCAATGAATGCAGAATTCGCTCCCCCTTGTTCGGCGGATTTGGGTAAAATATTGGCAGGTGAATAGTTTGGTTAAGAGCCACACTGGATACCACCTTAGGCATAAATGAAGGATTGGTCCTGAGGGACACCCTGCCCGGGTAAAATGTAATAAAAGGCTCCACAGCCATGAGGGCCTGTAGTTCTGAAACCCTTCTTGCTGAAGTGATTTCCAAAAGGAAAGCTGTTTTCCAAGATAAAAACTTTATATCTGCAGTAGCTGCTGGTTCAAAAGGAGGCAGGGTGAGTTTTTCCAGCACAAAATTGAGGTCCCATGCAGGAGTTGGTGATCTTCTGGGAGGCCTTAAATTTTTGGCCCCTCTAAGATACTGTTTTAGCAGAGCATGAGAAAAGATGGGAGGCTCCGTGTTGTAATGAGCCAAGATAGCAGAGGCATGGATTTTTATTGAAGAAAAAGATAGGCCCTTGTCAAGCATCTCAGTCAAGTATTGTAAAATCTGAGGAATATTTGGTTTTGCTACGTCCGTTCCTTGTGCTTGGTTCCAAGCACAGAATCTCTTCCATTTATCAGCATAAGATTTTCTAGTACTAGGCTTTCTGGCTTCCAAAATGACATCCATCACAGATTTACTGAGAGGTCTTCTTTGAATCATTACATGATCAGCCATGCTGCCAGGTTCAAAGTTTGGAGCAGAGTGTGCAGAATTCAATTGCTCTGCTGAGACAGTAGATGAGGTATCTGAGGCAAGTACCAAGGAGGGAGTGGAGACATATTCCTTAAAATTGGGTACCAGTGCTGGCGAGGCCAGTCCGGGGCAGTTAGGATCATTTTTGTTTTTTCCTGTCTGACCTTTAGCAAGACCTTGGGGAGAAAAGGCAGAGGAGGAAAGGCGTAGACTGATAGGGCATCAACTTTCCATGCTTGTCTGTGATAAGTCCTTGTGCAGAATTGGTCCAGTTGATAATTTTGGGGAGAGGCAAATAGATCTATGTCTGGGCTCCCCCATTTCTGTGTTATCATGCTGAAGACTTGTGGATCCAGTTTCCACTCGTGAGGGTCCATAAGATGTCTGCTTAGGTCGCCAAAGAATATTTTGTTTTCCTGGCAGGAATTGAGCTTGAAGATGTACCTGGTAAGTCAAGGCTGTGTCCCACAATGCCATGACTAGTCTGCAAAGGGGGTAGGAATGTGTACCCCCCTGCTTGTTTATGTACCACATAACTGTAGTGTTGTCTGTCTTTATCAGTAGTTGTCCTGGATGAAGTAAGTCCTTGAAAGCTGTCAGGGCATTCTGAACAGCTAGCATCTCTTTCTGACTGATATGCAGATGCATTTGTTTTGGGCTCCATATGCCCTAAATGCATCTCCCTGCCAGGTGGGCCCACCAAGCATAGTCTGATGCGTCTATAGTTAGGGTCTGGGTGGCAGGGGGTAGAGTGAAAGACCGTCCCTTGTTCTGATGACACGTCTCTGCCCACCATAGAAACTCCTGTTGTAGGCAGGGAATGAGAGGAATCATAGTTTCCAGACTGTGACAATGTTGACTCCATAAACTTTTTAGATACCACTGAAGTTTCCTCATATGCAGTCTTGCATATGGAATTAGTAGAATACAGGATGCCATGAACCCCAAAGCCTACAGAATTTGTCTTGCAGATAACTGGGTTTGTGTTGCCATCTGTTTGAAGTATATAGTCACAGTTGCCTTTGTTAGTCTGGCGTAAGGTAAGCCATCTGGGCAGTTGTATTCAAGCTTGCACCCAGGAATGTAATTTTTTGAGAGGGTACCAGTTGTGATTTCTTTTCATTTATTGTGTACCCTAGGCATGTTAGAAGCCTTTTTACAAACTCCAGATTTTGAAGAAGAATGTCCTTGTTTTCTGCTTGAATGAAAGAGTCGTCCAAGTAAGGATAGATGTGTATGCTTCTTTGTCTGCAAAATGCAATTACTGGTGCCAGGCACTTTGTAAAGACCCTGGGCGGTGTAGATAAGCCAAACGGCAGTGAAGATAATTGGTAATGCATAAAACCTGCCTTGAAGCGGAGGTATCTTCTGCCAGATTCCCTTATTGGGATATGCGAGTATGCCTCTTTTAAGTGTAGAGTCACTAACCAAGCATTCTTGCCCAGCATGGGCAGTAGCTGTTGTAAAGTCAGCATTTTGAATTTTGGGATGTCCAAGAATGTGTTCAAAATTGATAAGTCCAGTACTGGATGCCAGGCATGGTCTTTTCTGGGTACCAGGAACAGTCTTGAATAAAACCCTTGTCCTTTTTCCTGTTCTGGTACTGGTTGAATAGCCCCCATATCCATGAGGGACGTCACTTGTTTCTGAGCCTCTGCCCATTGATTTTGTGGCAGATCTGGCCAACCGTTTGGAATTGGCAAAGTATGGAAATGAAATCTGTACCCCTGGGATACTATGTTTAATACCCACTTGTCCTGGGTAATTAACTGCCAACTTTGAGCATGAAGTGCTAATTCTCCCCCCAATGGGGCTGCCAAAAGATAAGTGCTTGATGATGGTAGAGGGAGGTCATTGAGACTGCTTACTGTAGGGTTGTGCTTTGTTTCCTCCAGATTTGGAGGTAGAGGCATCCCATTGCTTTGATCTGTAAGAACCCTGTGACTGGTATCTAGAGCCTTTTGAGCACCTGGATTTGCCTTGTGAGGCTCTGCTGGACACAGGAAAGGATCAATTTTTAGTAGGCCAGTGCCTACTGAATCTGGGTGGCTGCACTTGTAAGAAATATTTTACAGTTTGCATAGATTTAGCTTAGTCTTCCATTTTCTTTAAAACCTCTTCTGCCTTATTACCAAACAAAGTATCATGTTGTAAAGGTGCATCCAACAATTTAGCCTTAACATGATCAGGCAGATTTTGCTCCTTGAGCAAGGCATGCCTTCTAATCACAGATCCAGTAACTGCAGCCCTGCAAGAGGCCTCCAAGGAATCAAAACCACATTACAAAGTATGCTTTCCAACCTGTTCTGCTGCATGCAATAATTCCTGTAATTATTTTCCACACAATCAGAAATCAACATAATTTTCTGTTTCAATAAGCCCATAACATACTGTTGATATTTAAGCATATGAAACTGGCAGTTTAAGGCCCTAAATTGCCAAGGTTGCAGACGTATAAACCTTCTTTCCCCATCTATCCAGTGCCCTGGAATCTCCATCAGAGGGGGTAGGATTTTTGGCTGTAGAGGCCTTTACAGCTTTGGGACCCTGTGAAAGAGTTTCAGGATCAGCAGCAGGATTTTTGAATAAAAATTTGTGGGAGTCAGGAACCCTGTAATATCTGTCTGGCTTACTAGGAGCCGGAGGTAGGGAATCAGGAGCCATGCTTGATTCCGAAAACACATCAACAATGTCTAATGCAGGAGGTATAGCCAAAGGCCTATGCTGAGGAAGAAAAACATCCCTAAGCCTCTTTTTTAATTCAGAGAAATCCTAACTCTCCCAATGAAAATGTTCCCTTAAAGTATGCAAGTTTTCTCAAAAAGAATAATCCTCAGGAGGAGATGCAGATGGAATGGATTCTTCTGCATCTGAATCCTCATAGGGTGGTATAGAAAATTCCTGATCAGAAAAGGAATCAGAAGAAATAGAAACCTGATCTGAAGATTCATAATGAATGTCTTGCCTAGGCCTCTTAGCAGGGTGGGGTTGGGAACCCCTGATCAAGGTAATTAAGTCCTCAGCCATTTTGATCATCTGTTTTTTTAGGCATAGGGGCCTGAGTACGAGGCTCATGCGTCGGTTTTTTAGACTTAGAAGTTGTTTTTGTCTTAGAAGCTGGCGTCGGTTTTATATAGAAATGTTGAGGCCTGAAAACACCCTCAGAAGCCGGTGCCTGCTCAGCGGCTCCGGACCCATCTGAGGGAGAGACATCCGTGGGTACAATACTCTGAGAATCTCGCAGTATACCGGACTCCGCATGGGTCTCGGTAGAGGCCGGCGACTCAAAAGTAGTGGGTATCAGGGGCTGAAAAAATGCCTCACTAAGTACCGGCGAACTGGCGACTGACTTAAGAGAAGCTTCGTCATTGGTTTTGGACCTCGACGGTCTGTCTCGGTCTTTTTCTTTGTGTTTTTTGTGAACTCCGGTAGTCGGATTGCTATCAGACGACATTTCAGGGTAATTAAATCTGGATCCAAAATATTTTGCAGCAAAAATATACCGACGCTTAATAGTGCGTTGGTTAAATCTAGCACAAAACCAACAGCAAGGCACGTTATGATCTGGGCCTAGGCAAGGAATACAGTACAAATGAAAATCCTTATGAGGTATTTGCTTCCCACAAGTAATGCAATTATTAACTTTTACTGACATCTGTAAGAAGCAAGAAAAAGTTTCCCCAACTGAGTACTTAGCGTTAATTAAAGACTTCGGTTCTGAAACTCGAATGCAAAAATTTCAGAAGTCGGCCGACCGGCACTTGCGAACTGCTTCTGCTTCGGGCACCAAGCAGCAAGAAAGACGGAATAAAATGGCGTCAGCTGCATGTTTTATACCCCTGATGACCTGACGTCATGGAAGAGGAGACAGCAACTGATGCAGGACCCAAGACTTTGATATTCTGACCGACTGAGGGCAACCTGTCAGCAGATTACCCAAATGTAATGACTGCAACAGTGAAACACGAACATCTGATAATGACTGGTTCCCGCACGGAAGCGAAGGAATCTCCTTGACTGTTTGTCCACTTTTGTGTGGTAGTACGCATCTTGAAGATCTATACAGCACATCTAATCGTTTTTTTTCCAAAAGTGGGAGGATAGACTGTATAGTGACCATCCGGAATTTCTGTATCTTTACGAATTTGTTTAAACACACTGAGATCCAAAATTGGTCTCCAGTCCCCGGTCTTTTTTGGCACCAAAAATAGTCTTGAGTAGAATCCGGATCCTATCTGGTCTGGTGGGACTGTTTCGATGACTCTTTTGCTTAGCAGCTTTGCAATCTCTAATGCTGCCTGTACCCTTTGACTGAGTGGCACGTCGGGTAATTTCCTTAAGGTGGCAGGATAAAGATCGAATGGGATATGGTAATCTCTTGTTATCATCTTTTGTACCCAAGAATTGGTGGGGACTGTTAGCCAGGCAGAAAGGTATAAAAAGAAATGACCCCCAACCACTTCCAGAGGAAAGCAGTTGGGCCGGTCCTCAGGAGCACTGGTAGGGTTGGCCAATGAAAGAATCCCTGGAACCCTGGTTACGCGGACCTCTTCGGTCTCAAAAGGGGCGTCTTCCCTGAGAATTTCTCCCTCTGCCTCTAGGGGAAAAAAATCGGCCTGTGTGTCATGGAAGGAGCCCTGAGATTTTTTGTGCCATATCTTCCCACTTTTTTGGTTTCTGGAGAAAGCCCGTTGAGGGGAAGAATAATGGACACCCACGGCAGAAAGGGTCTTACCGTCCTGTTCACATCTAGCCAGTGTGCTTTTAACTTTGGGACCAAACAACAAAGAGGCTTCAGCTGGAGCACTGATAAAGGAAGCCTTGAAGGGTTCCGCGAAATCACACAAGCGCATCCAGGCAAGTCGTCTCAGAACAATGCCTGCACCCGCTGCTCCAGCTGCTCCTTCTGATGCATGAGAAATGAGAGACATGGAGGAGTTAGAAATGGATTCAATGGTGGCTAATTGAGAGGCCACTTTGTCACGGACCTCATCAGACAGCACCAGCCAAAGTTTCAGAGAGCTCAGAGATTAAATCTCTTTGAAGCCTGGTAAAATGTGCCATATAGTTCAGAGCCCTGATTGCAAAAGGTCCCTGATGCAAAGGTATGCTTCCCAATTCTGTCTACAGCCTGAGACTCTCTGCTGGGCGGATGAACAGTCTGGCTTTCTTCGTTCACCAGGTCCTTTTTAGTTGCAGCCGCCACCACCAAGGCATCTACCGGAAGACCTTTGGACCAATGGGGGTCACTCTCAGGAGGGGACAAAATTTTATCTGGCCTCTGGGGAATGGCCTCAACTGTGTCAGGAGCCTTCCATGCATGCTGCACGATGAGCCGGACCAGTTCGTCGGCAGGTGGAGTAACCCAGGAGGTAGGGGGCCGGGCACAAAAGGCCTGTAGGAACACAGAGTCTTCAGAGGTTGGGTTAGAGGGCTGCCAATCACCTCTCTGTTTCAGGATTTCTAGGATATCGCTGAAGGATACCTCACAGGGTGACCTAGAGGACCCTTCCCCATCATCCAAGTCTGCGTCTTCGGTGAGGGACTCCTCAGTGGAGTCCATGTGTTTCCTCTTACACAAAGACTTTCGATGAACTTCCTCAGAGAGAGGAACTGGGGAAGACAGCTCAATAGGGGCCTCCTGTGGGGGTAAGTCCTGAGGCTCTCGTGCCCGGTGTTCTTGTGTAAAAAGCGGAGGCACTGATAGTATAGAAACATCAGCCGACGCAATAGTCTTCTCCCGACTCGGAGTCCCTGGACGGCTGCGGAAAGCCGAAGAAGGGGCGCCACAGTTAGCGTCCTGGGTAGTGGCAAGAGAATCCTGCCACAAAGGCAACTGAGGTTCCTTAGTGAGATCCAAAAGGGGAACCGCAGGTGAAGACTGTGCTATAGTAAGGGGCTTCCAAGACAGTGACGAGGGCTCAGATGAAGAATTGTCACCTCCCGAGGAAGTACAGGTCCTTGGAGGAAGAATACCTCTAGCCAGAAGCAATTGATCCACAAGACGCAGCACATCATGTTCAGAGAAGCTTCTAGTGGATCTCATAAACATAGCTAAAGGAGAATCAGGTCTATCCAAAGTCGGAACAAGTTCAGTGCCCACAACGGTGGGAGTTTGTACCGCCAAAAGAGGAGGTGGCATGGCCTGAACAACAGTAGTGTGCCCCGTGGGAACCATCAGTGCCGAAGGCAATGTCTGCACTGTCGAGGTCAGTACCGAAGTGGTAGCTGGCGGTGTTGAGAGAGTCTGCAACAGAAAAGGAATGGTCGGTGCTGAGCGAGTAGTCGGCACCGAATCGATGATCTGAACTGAGAGGGAGATTGGCGTCGACAAACCTATCGGCGTCAACAAAAACTGTATGGACTGTACTGTCTGTGCCGATGGAGTCTGAACCGAGGAGCCCCTCGGTTCAGACGCTGTATAAGGTACACTACTCGGTGCCGAAAAAGTAGATGGTGCCGATAGACTTGGAACTGAATAACTAGGCTCCAAAATCATCGGTGCTGAAGCAGCCAAATCCATAGCAGAAAGCTTAGGTTTTTTAGGTCTCGGTTCTTTCTCTTACCGACTAGGTATTTCAAGTCTGCATCTTCGGTGAGGGACTCCTTCAGCCAGAGAGGATGGAAGAGACTTAGACTTTTTATAATCATCACTCCTTTTCTTGTGGGAGCTTGGAGGGGATGAGACTTCAATCCCAGAAATAGCCTATGAAAAGGAAGATTTAAGTAGCCCCTTTAAAATAAACTTATTCTTTCTTTCAACGACAGTCCTATTAGTGAAATTCTTACAAATCCCGCAAGGCGGGTCAACTGTTAAATGAGGCACACCCAAACAACACAAAGAATGTGCATCAGAGACAGAAAATTTATGGCCACATTCCACACATCTTTTAAAACCTGGACTGCCTTTTTTATCTGTCATAGTAAAGAAAGGGAAAGAAGGGTTACCAAAAAGGAATTACCCGAAGGTAAGGCCCAGAAAGATTTAAAAATGATGGTAAAGGGAAGAAATACCTAGTCGGTAAGAGAAAGAAACAAAATAAATAAATAAGAGCACAAGGAGTAGTTGCTAGGTGCGATAAGGTAAGAAATAACTAAATAACTACTTTTTTTCCTCAAAAAGTTTACTCAAATTTTTGAAAAGATCAAAAATGTGTACTTAGCTCAAGAGCAGTAGCATGACACGACTTAACTGCAACATGGCAAACGAAATCTGAGGTAACAGGGAGAGGGGAATTATGGGTAAGAGTTTAGCTCGAGAGTTTGTTGCTGACACAAGCTTGAAAAATGGCTGGCTCGGTTCCGAGGTCGGAACAGACACCCCATGCGTAATGACTGAACGAGGATTAACATAATCAGATTAAGTGTTCTGATGAATGACCATCTCCCTAGGAACCTTGTGAATGTGATTCCTTGGTGAAGCTCTGTAAGGGGAATAACATCTACCCCCTCCTATGTTCCTGGTAAGAGTGCGTTCTTCCCTGCTTGAACACCCTCAGAGGACATGCTTGTCTCCTAGTTCTTAGCGGCCTCACAAAAAGCAATGTCAGAGAAGTCAAGTGAATCTGAAAGACAATCAAAGGCTCAGACATCAACACAGCTGAATCACCTGCCAAAGGCCAGAGCAATGAGGAAGCCAGAATGAAACCAACTTCTCTGGATACTTCTCTTCTTTGAAGACAGAGCAGAAAAGTCCAAGGAACTGAGACACAGGTTCATGACACTACAGGTCAAAGCATTCAACTTTTGGTTTTCAAAATGTAATAGAAAAAGTGCAGTTGCACAAGTAAACCTACCATGACAATAGATGCTCAATTATATGACTGTTGCAGTAGCCAAAGCCATAGATGATGCATACTGCCAAGGACCCTGTCTAGCCAGTTTCCAAAGCGCTGGGGCACCCTACACACTTCCATACAGCCATTAGCACTCTAGGGCAAATTGGTAGAAAAACAAACATAAGGGCACCAAAATGTGATAGCCTTCTTGCCAGAGTCCTGTAATAAAAATGTACACTAGGAGAAAAAGTAAAGGTGGGGGCACCCATCCTGGCATAACCAAAGCCACAAGGGGGAAGGAGGAAGGGAGGGCATTTGTACTACAACAGTAATCTAGAAGATCATCTAATGTTATGGAAACAGTACTTGCACAACTGTATCAGTCATCATTAGAACACTGTTGCTGTATCCTAAGCTATATGGGATGAATAGCAAAGCTTAGAAAGAAAGGGAGGTGAAAAGAAGGATCAGTCAATGAACCACTGGGGAAAGATTTTTCTAGGACTAGACCAGGGTACTAGCACCAGTTTTGTAATGTTTGGAGAGAAGACCAAATTGCTGCTCTAGAATATTTCTAGCATCCAAAACCTTCCAAAAAGCAATAAAAGTAGTCCTGGCCCTGGAAAAATGGGCTCTGACCTTGCTTGGAAGTGTGATGTTATGGCAAGAATAACAAAACTAAACAGTATGAGACAACCATTTGGAAACTATTTAGACAGATTATTTCATACAAAGACAAGAAAAAATAAACTGATTAGAATTTGTAATGCTTTTAGTTCTGGAAAATTAGACAAGGAGATGGATCACCTGGCTCATTGTAAACTCTGAAACCAACTTGGGAAAAGATGAATGACTAGTCCTCAAAGTTATACTATCCGTATAAAAGAGGAGATAAGACAGGGTCACTAACTGCTTGTAAGACACACTTCTAGCAGAATTCAGAGCAGCAAACAACACTAGTTTCCATAACATGAACTTTAGAAATCAACCTCACGAGCTGGTTCAATAGTAAGAAATGCAAGTTTCTCCAGAACAAAATTCAGATCCCAAGCAGGTCCCAACTACTTCCTAGGTAGATGGATATGCAAAACCCCTTTCAGGAATTGTTTTACTTGAGATAAGGTATAAAAGGAAGATCCACTGGCAAACAAGCAGAGAGAAAGACAGCTGAAAGGTGAATCTTAATGAAAGAGTGTGAAAGGTCAGAGGACAGCAACTTGTACAAATATTGCAGTACCAAGGAGGTATGAGCCCTGAAAAAAAAAATCCTGTTTTTTTTTTTTTTCAAGTTTGGCACCAAATAGAAAACTTTTTTTCTATTTAGCCATATGTGACTTTCTAATAGCAGGTTTTTCTACATTTCTTTAATACTCGCTGCACATCCTCAGAAAAAAAAGGTACCAAAGAGGTGTCCAAATTCTGTCATGCAGGCAGTCAGTTTAAGTAGTTCAACACTGGGGTGGATCACAGAACTCCTATCTTGTGTATGGAGGCAAACAGATAAACTTGGAGTTCGCCATAGTTGGATCAAATGATAGTGTGGGAACTAGCAAGTCTGCAAAGGGGTAGGATCTGGTTCCCCTTGTTTATGTAGCACATGACTAGTAATCATAGACAACACCATAGTTGAGGGCCCAAAATCCAGATTTAAAGATCTGAATGCATTTTCAAGGTCATCATTTCTTTGACATTTTTCGTGCTTCAGTTTTTCTTGTTGGTTCCACAGACCATGGACTTTCGCACATTTGGATACTGCTCCTCATGCAAAGTCTGATGTTTCTGTTGTTATGGACAGATTAAAGGACAGAGGGATAAAGGGGAAGCCTAAGTTTAAGGACAACTGAGTCGGCCACAAATGGCTATCCTCATCATCCCCCTTTTCCCATTTTTCTACATGGGGTCGGGGTATGGTGTTAACTGTCGCCAACTCTCTCGATTCAGTGCCACACTCCTGCCTTCAACACTCATGCTTGACTGTCGCAAATCTTTTTTCACACAATCCATCCACCTCTTTGCTGGACGTCCTCGCTTCCTCTTACCTTCTTCCTGTCTGTCCCAAATCTTCCTCATCAGATTATCTTCTGCTTTTCTACACATGCTCAAACCATCGTAATGTGTTCTCTCTGATCTTTTCTGCAATTGGAGCTACTTTGGCTTCTGCTCTTATGTCCTCATTTCTTTGTCTATCCCACAGTGTGCATCCTATCACCTTTCTCAGGCACTTCACTTCCATCGCTCTAGCTTCTTCAACTGTTCTGCCTTTACTGCCCAGGTTTCTGTACCATACAGTAGTACTGGTCACACCCCTGTCTCATACACCTTACTTTTCAGCTTCTTTGGCATTCTTTTGTCATAGACTATATCTGACACTCTATGCCAGTTGGCTGCAACCCCTCTGATTCTAGCTTTGACCTCTTCATTCAGACTACTTTCTCCTCAACTACTCCTCCCAGATATTTGAAGCTGTTTACCTGTTCCACTATCTTCCCTTCTATCTCTCTTCTCAGCTTCTTCCGATTTCCCCAATTTGCTGCCATTACTGCAGTCTTATCTGTGCTTAGTTTCATCCCATGTGCCTTCTAATTTGCATTCCATTCTCCTATCCTTTGCTGAATTCTAGCTCAGAGTCTGCCTGTAATGCCACATCATCTGCATACAGCAGCTTTGTTGATCCGTCCCCTCCAACCTGTTTGCTAATGTAGTCCATCACCAGTATGAACAGCAGTGGGCTCAGAGCTGAACCCTGATGTACACCCACACCCACTGGGAACCCCCTCTGTGAGGTCGAACACTGTTCGTACTTGAGTCATTGGGTCCTTGTACATAGCCTGCACTAATTCTACCAATGTTTCTGGGACTTCAAACCACCGCAGTACTGCCCAGATCAGCTTTCTTGGGACCTTGTCATATGTTTTCTCCAAGTCTAGGAATGCCCATTTGGATTCTCTCCTCATCTCTGGCTTCTTCTCAAGTATCTGTCTCAATGCAAACATCGGGTCAGTTGTGCTGCATCCTGATCTGAATCCAAACTGCTCATCTCTCATCCTACATTCTACTACTCTAACGTATCCGTTTATCAATTACCCCCTCCAGAACTTTCATGCAATGTGATAGGAGTTTGATGCCTCTGTACTGCCCACAATTGTCGATGTCCCCTTTGTTCTTGTATACTGGGATGAGAATGCTTATTCTCCAGTCATCTGGGATACGCCTTTCTCTCCATACTGCTATGAGTACTCTCAGGAGCCACTTCTCCCCTATCTCACCCATCATCTTTATCATATCTACTGTGACCTCATCTGAGCCTGCTGCTTTCCCTGACTTCATCTTCCTTACTGTTGTTCTTACTTCTTCTAGGGGGGGCTTAGTGCTTAAGGTCTTCGCCTCCCATGCACAAGGTACAACATTCGATCCTGACCTTTGACCAATGCCTGTTTGGAGTTTGCATATTCTCCCTGTGCCAGTGTTTCCATCTCAAACTCACAAATGAATGGAGCTGTGGGCAGCAGCACAGACACTACATTGTGTCCTATAGGGGGGAAGAGTTGTACAGACCAACCGTTTTGGGCATCTACTGTGGTGCGCAGTATCCTCAAGAGAACACGGATCACAGACTGCGTGCCGTGGCAGGACTAGCCACTCAATGGTGTAAAATATGGCTCTAGGTGATTTGGTCATGTTGACGGTCGCCAAAAATGGGCATGCGTAGTTATAGGTGATAAGTGGGTTGAGGACCAGGCCTACTCTGACCCATGCTAGGGACCCGTGCTAATGGCGGGAGGGGTATATGTGCCCCTATTGGCCAGTGTGTGCCCACCATACACCCCAGCAGCCCTGGGTCAATATGCTACTGGCTGGCCAGTGTCTAGCTGCCCAGCCTGGGTTACCTCGGCTAGCTCTGTTGAGCGAAAGCTGGATGTAAAACCAACCAATCTGACAAACATGAACTGAGAATTGCTACGCTTAATGTAGATTCACTGACAGGGCGCAGCTTGGAAGTAGATGACATGATGATACAGAGCAGGCTGGACATTCTATGTATCCAGCAGACAAGATTGAAGGGCAGTGCAGCAAAGCCACTTGGCTTGAGATCCACAGTCTACTACTCAGGTGGAGGGCAGGCTAGAAATGGTGTAGAAATTGTGGTGCGAGAGGCTTCAGAAGGCAGTAAGGGATATCATCAGAATTAATGACAGATTCATGGCAGTCACACTCCAGTGTAATGACAGGGCAGTATTCATAATCTCAGCCTATGCCCCACAACAAGGTTGTGACAGTGAGGAAGAGAGTGCATTCAGACAGCAGTTGCAGGGCCTACTAGATAAAGCAGGACAACATGAATTGGTGTTGATAATGGGGGACTTGAATGTACATATCGGGACAGACAGAAAGTACAGTTTTGTACCTACCATAAATGTAGATGTCCGATAGGTATGCATCTGCAGTCCTTACATATGGGTTGTCCTGCCTCAGGCAGCCCTTCGGTCGGCCGGATTCCAAAGTCTGGGTCTGGCGTCGGCTGATGTCGCCCTCTCCCCATCAGAGCGCCTGGGGTATAAAAGCGTCAGCCGACACCATCTTCCTCAGTTTTTTCTTGCCCCAGATGCCAGGTGCCCTCTAAGGAAGGCTAAATTTGGAGAGATGCAAAAAATTCAAAACATGCACAGTAATATAAAACAAATACACCATAATAGAAAACCCCAGCTAGCTATAAGAGGGATAAGTACCCAGGAAATACCACAGAGGGGAAGGAGGGAGGGTAAACCTGACTGCAGATGCATACCTATCGGACATCTACATTTATGGTAGATACAAAACTGTACTATGGCCTTCAAGGATGCATCTGCAGTCCTTACATATGGGTAGAATACCATAGCCAAGCTGGGGGTGGTAGGATCTAAGAAAGGGATGGTGTAGCTAAAATGCCCTGCAGGACTGCCGTAGCAAAGCCTGCTCTGGATCTGGAATATAAGGGTAAGTTGTAATGCTTGGAAAATGTATGCACGGAGCTCCATGTAGCAGCTTCTAATATATCCTTGGTAGCCACCCCCCTTAAGAAGGCTGTGGAGGTGGCTGTGGCTCTGGTGGAATGAGGTCTAATGTTAGCTGGCACAGTTTTGCCATGAAAAGAGTAACAGAATCGAATGCAATTCCCTATCCATTTTGAAATTGTCTGTTTGACAATTGCTTTTCCTTGTACACCAGCAGCATATGCTACAAATAGCTGGTCAGTTTTTCTGTAAGTCTTAGTTCTGTCCAAGTAGTAGCGCAACTGTCTGTGAATGTCCAGGGTATGCAGAAGTTTCTCCCCTTTGTTTTGTGGATTTGGAAAGAAGGTAGGCAGGTGAATAGCTTGGTTCAGTGAGACCCTGGATACCACCTTTGGCATGAATGAAGGATTGGTTCTCAGTGAGACTCTGTCCTGATGAAAAATAAGAAATGGTTGTACTGCCATGAGGGCCTGCAACTCAGATACTCTTCTTGCTGAGGTTATGGCCAGAAGGAAGGCAGTCTTCCAAGACAGGAACTGTAGTTCTGAAGATGCTGCTGGTTCAAAGGGAGGTAGAGTTAATTTTTCCAATATGAAGTTAAGGTCCCATGTAGGCACTGGTGGTTTCCTTGGAGGATTGATGTTTTTAATTCCCCTTAGAAACTGCCTTAGGAGAGGATGAGAGAAGACAGGTGGATCAGTATTGTATTCTGCTGAAATTGCTGAAGCGTGAATTTTTATGGAAGAGTAAGAAAGGCCATTGTGGAGCATTTCTGCCTAGTATTCCAGGATATGTGCCAAGTTCATCACTGTCGCATCTAGGCCCTTTGTGGTGCTCCAAGTGCGAAATCTTTTCCATTTTGCTGAGTATGTCTTTCTTGTGGAAGGCCGGCGAGCTTCCATGATGATGTCCTTCACTGTCTTGGATAGCTTATCCTGGTGAGGAGTCAAGGTATTCTCCAGGCTGTCAGCTGCAAGGTTTTCAGGCTGGAGTGCAGAGTTTTGTAATTGTGTTGTGTCAGAAGAAGTGGCCATTGTGGTAGAGGCCACAGTTTCGTGCGTGACATGCTCCTTAACAGTGGGTACCAGTGCTGTCTGGGCCAGTCCGGAGCTATCAGAATCACTTTGGGCTGCTCTGTCCTGATCTTCAGTAAGACCTTGGTCATTAATGGAATACGTGGGAATGCATACACTGTTAGAGTATTCCAGCTGAAAGAGAGGGTGTCCACTTTCCATGCTTGTGGGTGGTATTGTCCTTGAGCAGAATTTCTTCAGCTGATGGTTGTGGTGGGAGGCAAAAAGATCTATGTCCGGCCTCCCCCATGATTGTGTTATCTGAAGGAAGATGTCTGGGTGCAGCATCCATTCGTGTGGATCCATGATATTTCTGCTTAGGCGGTCCGCCAGTATATTGTCTTTTCCTGGCACAAACTGGGATTGCAGCTCTATATTGATTTTTAGGGAAAGTTCTCAAAGATTCATTGCCAGCCTGCAAAGAGGGTAGGAATGGGTACCTCCTTGCTTGTTTATGTACCACATAACTGTGGTATTGTCTGTCCTTATTAGCAGGTGTCCTTGATGCAGAAAATGTTTGAAGGCCTCGATTGCATGTATCACCGCCAGCATTTCCTTTTGGTTTATGTGCATGCGCAATTCTTTCTGTGACCATAGTCCTTGAATGCATCTGCCCTCCATGTGTGCTCCCCATCCATGGTCTGAAGCGTCCGTTGTAATGGTTTGGCTGATTATTGGTTTGCTGAAGGGCAGACCCCTGTTTGACTGGCTTGCTTGAGCCCACCACAGAAATTCCTTTTGAAGGCATGGAATGAGTGGTATCAAAGTTTCTAGGCTGTGACTGTGCTGGCACCATAAACTCCTTAGGTACCATTGTAGTTTCCTCATATGTAGCCTTGCTTGTGGGATTAGAAGAATGCAAGATGCCATGTAACCCAGGGCCTGCAGGAATTTCCTTGCAGTCAGCTGAGTTTGTTTCGTCAGATTTTTGAAATAATCCGGTAGTTGTCTTTGTTTTTCTTCCATGAGAAAAGCCATTTGGGTGGTTGTATCTAGTTTCGCACCCAGAAAAATGATCCTTTGGGATGGAACAAGTCTTGATTTGTGAATGTTGACTGTATATCCCAAAGCCTGAAGTAGGCGGATGGCATAATTCAAGTGTTTTACCAAAGTTTGTTGGCTGTCCGCTTGTATAAGGCAGTCGTCCAGATATGGGTATATTTGAATCCCCTGAAGTCTGCAGTGTGCAATTACTGATGCCAAGCATTTCGTGAATACTCTGGGCGCAGTAGATAAGCCAAAGGGCAATGCTGAGAATTGATAATGCTCTGAGCCTGCAAGAAATCTGAGGTGTCTTCTGCAACTTTGTCTGATAGGGACATGCAGGTATGCCTCCTTGAGGTCTAGAGTTACCAGCCAAGACCCCTTGCCCAGCATGGGAAGGAGTTGCTGTAGGGTCAGCATTTTGAATTTTGTCACAATGAGATAAGTATTCAGTGAGGACAAGTCGAGAATAGGCCTCCATTGTTTTTCTTTTCTTGGGACAAGGAATAGTCTGGAATAAAATCCTTGGCCTTGTTCTGTGAGAGGAACCTTTTCTATAGCTTTCATTTGCAATAGGTTGGAAATTTGTTTTAAAGCCTCTGCCCTTTGATTTGGTGGCAGGTTTGGCATGCCTTTTCTTTTTTGGTAATGTATGAAAATGGAACCTGTATCCTTTGTCTATTATTTGCAGTGTCCATTTGTCCCTTGTAATACTGTGCCAATTTTTTGAGAATAAAGATAGCTTTCCGCCCAAAGGTGCTTCCAATTGAGCCCTGGTTGGCGGGGTCAAGGTAAAGTCATTGAGTCTGTCCTTGTGCAGCAGTTGTAGGTCCTGCACTACCTTCTCTGGTTAGGAGGCTGCCATTGACGTCCTCTGTAGGAGCCTCTAGCTTGCCCTCTACCTCTGGCACGCCTGTTCTTGCCTCTTTGAAATCTCTCTGTGTCTGGAAAGGACCAATTCTTAGAGGGCCAATTTCTGCTGAATCTTGGTGGTTGGACCTGGAGAAAATCTTTGACTGTTTGTACAGATTTAGCCTTTTCCTCAAATTTCTTTAAGACCTCCTAAGCAGTGGAGCCAAATAACTTTTGCTTTTCCAGTGGTGCATCCAGAAGCTTTGCTTTAACATGATCTGGCAGAGTTTGTTCCTTCGGCCAAGCATGCCTACGTATGACTGCACCTGTCATTGCTGACCTACATGAAGCTTCCAATGCATCATAACCACACTGCAAGAAATGGTTGCTAACCTGTTGGGAGTTATGTACCAGATCCTGAAGTGACTTGCGATCTAGGGGTTCAGGTGAAGACAGTTTTTTATGCAATTCATCTAACAAATACTCTTGGTACTGTATCATATGGAATTGACAATTTAATGCCCTCATAGAAAGAGTGGAAGAAGTATACACTTTTTTACCCCATCTCTCTAAAGCCCTGGACTCCCTTTCAGAGGGGAGTGGATTTTTAGTAGTGGCAGATGCAACCCCTTTAGGGCCCTGGGAAATAGTTTCAGGGTCAGCAGAGTGGGCCTTGTAAAGGAAATGATGTGAGTCCGGGACCCTGTAGTACCTATCGGGCGGGTTTGACAGGAGCCGGAGGAAGGGAGTCAGGGGTAATGCTAGACTCAGAGTACACATCATCAATGACATTCAAAACAAGAGGAATAGCCAAAGGTCTATGCTGAGGTAAATGCAAAAAAGTCCTTAATCTCTTCCTGGAATCAGAGAATTCCTGAGCCTGCCATTTGAAATGCTCTCTCATGGAGTGAAGGGTCTCCTCAAAGGACGGCTCTTCAGGAGGGGAGGCAGAAGGAATAGATTCCTCTGCATCAGAATCCTTGTAGGCCGTAAAGGCCTCCTCCTGGTAGTCTGAAAGAGCAGAGCCATCTGAGGCCTCATCAGAGGACTGGGGATCAGTGGGCTCAACCCTGGGCTTTTGTCTAGAGGAGGTTGAAAGCCCCTGTCCGGATGTGGCTGAGAGCCCCTAATTAAAGAAATAAGGTCCTCAGCTAAACTTAAAATCTGTGAACCTGTACTGGATCCCTGAGGAATAGCCTTGGGAGGCAGAGATTTTGGCTGTTTAGCAGCTTTAGCCCTTGTGAATGCATGGATGCAGGAGGCCTGGCTGCTCCACGTGCTGGTGTAGTTTTGTCTAGGGAAATGGTGTCGGATGTTTCCGGAACACCGGTTTCTGAGGGAAATTCTATAACCGACTCAGAAGAGGCCTCCGGGGCCGAGGTTGTCGGTTGTGCGGTTTCGACGGTCGGAAGTACTAAGGACTTGGTTTCAGCCGAGACCGAGACACTCGCGGTAGGCCTAGGCGTGGTTTCAGCAGAAACCACGGTCCGCGTGTGTCGGTCCTTGTCCTTCCGTTTTTTGGTTAAATGAGAAGTCAGAATCTTCGACGGCATATTGTAACAGAAACTAGCCGCAAAAAATTCCTCTGCAAACTCCGCCCAACGCCTAAGAGTGCGTCGGTTGAAGGAGGCACAGGCTGTACAGGCCGAGACGTCGTGGTCTGGGCCTAGGCAGGGGAGGCAGTAAGAATGGAAATCCTTATGAGGTATTTGTTTCCCACAAGTTAAGCAATTATTAACTTTAAGCGTTTGATCTGACATCGGCTGAGGCAAGAAAGAGTCCCCAACGGGGTACTTAGCTTTTGAAGCCTTCGGTAGCTGAAGTTACAGGAGCTGGCCGACCGGCACTTGCGAACTGCTTCTGCTTCGGGCACCACGCGTCAAGAAAGACTGAGGAAGATGGCATCGGCTGACGCTTTTATACCCCAGGCGCTCTGACGTCGGGGAGAGGGCGACATCAGCCGACGCCAGACCCAGACTTTGGAATCCAGCCGACCGAAGGGCTGCCTGAGGCAGGACAACCCATATGTAAGGACTGCAGATGCATCCTTGAAGGACATCAGGATATGAGGACTGCCCGAGTCCACATGGGGGGCAAAAGGAATAAAGAAGGAGAAGCCATTCTAGATTTCTGTCTGGCAAATGGCTTGATAGTAGCCAACACATGGTTCAGAAAGGGAGACGGTCACAAGATCACATACGAGAGTAGTCAACATGCAACTCAGGTAGACTTCCTCCTAGTAAGGAAAAGGCACTGGGGCAGAATCCATGATTGCAAAGTCATCCCCAGTGAAACAGTCGGCTCACAGCATAAACCACAAGTTGTCACAATCAGCTGCAAGCAGTGGTCAGAGAAGGCTCTAAGGTCAACAGAGACCAGGCTGAAGACCTGGAAGTTGACTGGAGAATAAGTACAATAGTTCAAGGAATTACTCAAGGCTCTAGCACCCCAAGAAGAGGAGGAAATAGGTGGAGTTGAAGAATGGCAGCGCCTAAAAACAGCATGTGTTAGGACTACAGAAAAGATATGTGGCCAAGCCAGTTATGGAAATAAGGAACATAAGGAAAGCTGGTGGTGGAATGCAGAAGTCCAGGAAGTCATCAAAAGAAAAAAGGAGTTCAGGAAGAAGTGGGAGACAGAAAAGACGGACCAGGCTAGGAAGGACTACTGGTTGGCTAACAAAGAAGCTAAGAAAGAAGTTGCAATAGCAAAGAATAGGGCATCGGAAGCACTGTACCAAATTCTGGAAAGTGACTCAGTAAGGGGCACACAGAAACTATATCAGGTTGCAAGGCAAAGACAGAAAGATAAAGAAGATGGACACCCTTCATAAGGGATGCCAGCAAAAACCTGCTTACCAGCCCAGAGGACACCAAAGCCAGATGGAAGGAGTATTTTCAGCAGCTTCTGAATGAAGAAAACCCCACATAAGCTGTACTGCCCCAGAAACAGCCTACGGTGAGAGAAAAACAGCGATGAATGGCTATCCCTCTTGATAAAATACAGCACCAGAAACTGAAAAGCTAGGGGATGCTGTGGCAAGTCCACAAAGATTTGAAGGACCACTGAAATTATTTCACATGCATTCTGGCTAAATGAATCATGAGAATTGTACAGGATCCAATATCTAGAATCTTGATAAACATCTTGCTGTTGAAAAAGACTGACAAATATTCTTTGTCAAATTCTACTTTTTTAGGAAGAAATGCCATCATAGAGGACATGTCTAAGAGACACCCCAGAAACTTTTTCTAGGTTCACTTAAAATCCTAGATTTTGAAACTTTTTTTTTTTTTTTTTTTACAAAGAAAGGATATTCTTGACAATCTAAAAGAGCTGGCAAATATAAGGGAGTCATCTAAATATGGAAAATGTGAATGTCCTGCAGTCTGCAATGGACAATTAAAGGTGCTAGACACTGCGTGAACAATATTAGAGTTGCTGAGTTCCCAAATGGTAAAGCAGAAAACTGAAGATGTGAACCAGCCACAGAAAATAATTTCGAAAGCATCTGAAATCCCTGATAAAGGCTCTTGCCACATTTCTTTTAAATCAAAAGTGAAAAGAAAACTGTGAGGAATGAAAGGTAACGCAGAAAGTACAAAGCATTCTGAAAGTTGGAATCATTATGCAAAGACTTTAAAATGAAAGGTCCAGTATAGGTCTCAAAGTTCCTTCTTACTTTGGCACCAAAAAATCCCAGAGTAAAACCATTTTTTTAAACATTTGATTTGAAGAAATAAGTTCTAGGACTCCTTAAGGCAACATTTAATCCAGGATCACAGGAATGTTCGATTGGATGGATGTCAGGGAACCCCTTGGAAAGGAGAAAGAAGTCCTACTTGCAGTTGTAACCTTTCTGAATCATTCTCAGAACACATGAAATGGTGATTTTATCTGGTGCCTAAGAGAAGAGTTAAGACCCAAGTTTTGGGAAAGCTTTACTGGATTTCCAGGGTGGGGAGATGAGAGGGAGGGGAAGATATGAAAGAATAAGTCTTACTTTTTGGATTTTCCTTGGGCTTGGGAGAGACCACCTTTCTTTTTTGGAACCTCCAGCCACTGTTTCCAAAATGTTTGTGTTTTACTGAGATTGCTTGTATTGTTTCCAATAAAAAGATCCTTGACTAGCAGGAAAGTTTCTATAGTATTTGGGAATGTAGGACAGAAATTTGCTGAGGAAGCAATTACCTTTCTCACATTATCAAATGAAACCAACAAGCCTGACAAGCCACATTTTTAAAACATTTAGAAAAAATGCAAAAAAAAAAATTATGAAAGAATGCTTGAATTGATCTATATCCTGGAGCCTTTTGAAAACTATGACCAACTTTAATACAAGATCTTGAGAAGGGTCCTAAACTACTCCGCATCCTGGGTAAGCAAAACGGGCTAGGTAGTCTGAGAAAGTTAGTGATGCCAGGCCAAGTCCTACCAGTCTCAGTACTCAAGGTAAGGTAAGGAAGCTAAAAACCTGAATCATTCATATACATTATATACACACGTGTGTGTGTGTGTGTGTGTGTGTGTGTGTGTGTGTGTGTGTGTGCACATGTGAGTGCATGTGTGTGTATACGTACACACACACACAAAAATCAAACAAAATTATGGATGCAAGACTTTTTTTTTCTTGAAAGTGCAAGATAAGGGTTGTCCATTCAGGTTAAAATACTACAAAAATACAGACAAACTAAAAAAAATAAGTATCTAACAATGCTCTCCTTAAACTCTCCATCAATATTTAACAAGGCTGTAGATGCTAAAAACAGAGTGACCTGGTTACCTGCTACACCAAGGATAAGCGCAGTCGAAAATGAACAGGAGCAAGACAACAAATACGAGTCTGTTTCAGATTTAATGATTGCAACAAATGTTTCTGAAAGTAATAGTTTCATTACCATGCAAATACAAGTTAGATCAATTACGCCAGACAGCGACTGATATTGTTTGGAAAGTTAACCTACAATCCAAGGGCTATAGCTGAGTAAGAACTTACAGACCGTGTCTAACATGTAGGAGTGTAACTTTCGTGAAAATGAATTCAGAAGTTCTACCTGTAAGCCTGGTATAAATAAATATTACTGCTAAATTCCTGTGCTTGCACTGCTACAATAATATATCAGCCACAAACACTTATTCTTTGCTTTATACAGCTATCCGTAAGTCGCACTCACTCTTAAGAATCAATAATTCCGCACAGCTTTGGCAGACACAGGCTTCTATTCAGTGACAACCTCCTGTGCCAGTCAATGTCATGGAAAGTTAGCTCAGTGTCTGGCACAGTACCTGCTGCACTTCAGTGGGCATGCCCATGCAAAAGCCAACATTCCTTCCAGATACATGCACGGTACTTATGTATTATCGCAACCAGATTTATAAAGTGGGATCATTTGTCTATTTTCAGCAGAAACACGTTGCCTAACTTAAAAAGGGGTCTGTAAAGATGTCTCCAGCAGTTTGTCAAGAAAGAGCATGTATGTTCACCTATCAAGGGGTGTGTAAAATGTTAAGTATTATAGTGTCAGAAAATATTGCACACAGGAAGCGGAATAACAGCAGAATTCCTCTTGCCTGGTAATGTCCCCGGCCGACCTACACACCTGACTGCTGCTGGCCTGTCTGTAGTCGTTAATGCGACAAGTCATGCAAAGTCACCACGTTTCCATCCAGACAAGGAGTCAGGACCCATGGCTCGTTAACATAAACTGACCCCCTTCTTTAGAAAGGTCCTTTTGCAAGTATCTGATTTGTTACATACCCCTGTTTACAGTTAAGACTCTCAGAAGGCATGTTAATGCAGTTGTGACTCGGAAGTACTGATTTAAAAGTGTGGTTCTGTTGGTGGAGTTTTACTGACAACAGTCCCTGCCTCTTTTCTCTGAAACTGTATTTACTATCTGTATATGACAAAGGACTTGAAAACAGCTGTTCTGTCCTTAAAAAGCAATCAAACCCATTTATTTCAAAGTGTTAGTATACATACAATCCTGTGCATTGGAAACGGTCACAATCCATAAGCAAGAATGCAACCTTTTTAAAACAGTCTGCCACTGTTGAGAAAGCCATCACTCCACGAGCAAGCAATGAGCCATTATTCACTGCTCCTTACAGGCACCTTCGCTTTTGCTGGCTACTGTACCCGAAAATCTCAGTGTGCATTTCCTGAGTCAATTTCCCGTAGCTAACAGGGTAATGAAAAATGCAGGAGTTGCAAGGATGTGGACCACAGCAGAGTTGCGGAAGAAATGAGCCGCATCAACCAGAAGTACAAACTTACAACATTTCTGCTCTGCCTGCCTCATTCCCACTGTGACAAACTGCTGGCAACATCTTTACAGACCTTTTTTGTTTAGGTTCGGCAACGTGTTTCTGCCGAAAACAGACAAATTATTGCACTTTATAAATCTGGTTGCGATAATACTCAAGTACCACATGCACTTGTAATCCCTCCCCCTAACTCCTGGATCAAAGTACTACACACGCACAAAAAGCCAAAACAAAGAGAATAAACAGCAAGGCCAACTCTTTCATCTCACCAGCTGAAGTATTATTTTGTTTTTCTTCATCCAAGAAGAGTCAAAGAAAACAAAGCACAGAGCAAAAAAGTGTGGGCAAGAGTAACCCCAACCTGATATTTTTGGAATGTGAAGGAATGCTTTCAAAATGCACACTTCTCAGGTAGTTTTATACTCCACCCACTCCCCAACACACACACACACACACACACACACACACACACACACACACACACACACACACACACACACAGAAAGTAAGCTGGTGCATCAGAACTGTACAATCTTCACTTGACTCTGTGTATAAACTAGTAGCTTTAAGCGAAGCGCTAATGCCAGTGTCACTATCTTGCACAACAGGTCTGGTGCTTGGTATCTAAACAGCTATGCTCGCAGCTTTGTGGCACCTGTCTCTAGATCCAAGACTCCTAGAATAACGAACAGAATACAATCAAATTTACCACTGGACTACAGAATGCAGGTTATAGAATAGTAAAGGCAGCATTCTCTGCTGCATAGGATATTCTTCCATTCTGCTTTCTGGGTACCTTTTCAAAAAGCTCACCAGTAAAGAGAACAGTATTCTTTCCCACAAGTACAGTCTGTATCTATCACAGTCTGGATAAAAACAAAATCTACATATCCACTTATTTTTTACGGAAATAAACTAAACTAAACTACAACATTCTCCTGCATTGCATGAACATTTGATAATGTATGCCAGTACAGCAAGTTATGCCAGATTTTTGCAATTTCTTGTTTATTTTTTATAACCTTCCTTTATGTATTTTCCATTCATGAAAACCGGTACATCTTGATTTCTGTAACAATACCAAGACCACACCCTCTTATCTACTGTATCTTCTACTTAGCCTTTCTATTGGCCCTGTAAATGTAACCAAGCTGACGCCCATCTAGTACACATGTCCGGGTAATGCGGAATTCATTTTTTTCAGATGCAGACTGGATTCCATTCCCTAAACCTGCATAACTATGTTTCTGCTACAGGCAGGTCCTTCTGTACTACAGCAGACACCTATAAAAGGCCTTAAAAATTCCCATTACTCATATTTTCCATATAAACCGCATCTCATTTCTTTTTATATAAGCAGAACAATTGTAACAGCATTTCATCTGTACAAAATTTAAGAATGCTGGTAGCAAAAAACTTGTTTTATACACGTCTATATTCAATTCCTGAATAACAGTTAAAACTAGAATTCAAATACTGTGGCCACACAATGGTCAAGATTTGTTACAGAAGGCACTAATAATGGGAAAGACTGAAGGCAACAGAAGGGTCAACAGAGGCAAAGGTGGATAGACAGCATTGCTGAATTAATGAATATGAACTTGCAAAAAAACATGAAGCAATGTGCTAAAGCCCTTGAGATCACAAAGATTCAGACTAGACAACTCCTTCTAAACACCTCGGGACACCACTTTGAACCATGTTCTATCTACTGTGGTGAAAAGGACAGTATTTTGTAACTCAGTATAATTTATTGTCCCATGAGGTGGTGGGGTTGGTGAGGAAATGTTGGGGTGCTTGTGGCACAAGAAGTTGTGCTTGGCAATCTGCTACAGTTTTGTATAATAATCTCCGATTTCTTATCTAAAATAACTATTTTAAATATCCCAGTAACTCCAACTGTGACTAGAATATCTCTTATGGATCCATTTCCCTACAGAGCATCCTCAGTATTAGGGTTGTTTCTTCCTGTGACTTTATTAATGGGAAAAAAAACTGAAGTGGCGAAAAGATGCACTTGTCACTCTGCAGGGGTTAAATACACCATGAGATGTGCATGTGATTTATTTTATATAGAGGAAACAAAGTATGAAATGTAGGCAGAAAAGCAAATAACAGACATTAAAAGCAAAAATCTAGCCAGCCCAGTTTCTGTTCATTTTGAATGGACACGCATGGGTTGTGTGTATTATCAGGTAACTGGTTTAGAACACGTTTGTGTGAACAATTTTGTTAGTAAAACTAAAAAAGTTGCAGTATAAAGAATGTATGTTTATACTGAAGTACAACACTGTAGCTCTGATTGGTCTTGATTTTGAATGCATCTGGAAGGTTTTACTTGTTAACTAAAGGCTGAACTTCCTGTATTTTAACAACATAGGTTAGGTCCCTAGTAAATAAACGTTTTACTTCTAAATATTGCTGTGAATAAAGAAATGGAGTCTGAATAAATGGACTACGAAGTATACCTTAAGTGAGGTAAAAAACAAACCAAAATCAAATGGGTGAGCTAGACCCACTTTACTGCTCTGGTCCCTGCAGTTCTAAAGACTCAAGCACTGGACTGTAGCTCAGACAGAAAAATAAGTCTGCTTCCATTTACAGATATTTCTCATATTAGGCTTCTGGGATGAAGCAAGGATCTGGACATATTAGACTCTATAGCAAACAGATACAGATCTTATCAGGTACATAAATGTAATGTAAGTAGTGTGTTAGAAATTAACAATTAAAGTCAATGCCTGTTTACTAGTTTAGCAATACACTTCTGTGGTGAACTAGCTTTCTTCCATCAGTACTCAACACACTCACTAAATTCTTATTATAAATGCTGCAATTTTCTTGAGGACAAGACAAGACAACTGTGTTTAGTATTATCCGACAAATGTAAATCGACTGTGTAGACATCAACCGGACTTCAGTTTCTCTCTCTCTCTCACTTTGCCCCCACTGTTCATCATTCATCTGCCTTCTCCTAACCAATTGGCTCATTTGTTTCCCATCACCAGTGCAAGGGGAAACCAGGAGGTGCCATCACTTTTTCTGCTTTAAAGCCCAATCCCCCCAGTCTACTAACAGTAAAGAGGGTATGCAATGGACTGAATACAGAGGATGTCTCCTCATTACTTTTGTAAGGGGTGTTCTCAGCACTCTACTGCAGTTCCAAGACACAACTGCAAACCCTGGAATTACAATTATGAAAGTGAACAACCATACAGATTGTATTATATTCATAAAGTAGCAGAAAGTACTCTAAGAACTAAGCCAACACAAGAATGGAGATTTTGCCAAAATGGATGGCTGCAAGTAGGGGTACAAACAATAGACAAGAGAGGACTGGAATTTACTGAAGAAACCTGTTAAAGCAATCATGACATTGGGAGCAAATAATTTGAGCAGGAAAGGTAGTAAGAGTGGGATAAGACGAAAAAAAAAACATTTGTACTGTAGGCTAGACTGCCTTCCCCATCAGGGCTTGATTTTACAGTACAGACAAAGAAAAAAAGATAGGGAAATTTTAAGTGAAAGACCTGCTCTGGTAGAGTTTTTAGTTGAATCTAGAACAGAAGCAGCAGTTAAAGGGATAATTAGTAGGCCATATAAAATATTGCATGATAACTATAAGAATCAATCAGAAGACGTTAGAAAAGATTGGGAAAAGAGACTGCAAAAGCAATATTAAGTTTAATTCTGTTTGACAAAAAGAAAAATCTAGAAAATGGAAATCAAGGGCTACATCAACTGTATTTGCAGTACTGAATACTATAATTATAAAAAAAAAAAAAAGAGAGAGAGAGACAGAGAGAAAAGAACTAGAAGGGTTTTTAGAAAAGGGAAGGAGCAAATTGCACAGAAGAAAATGGAAATTGTGGAAACAATACATGCAGACTAATGTAAGCTTTAAGGGAAGGCAGGAATTCAGCATTTTTTTTTTTAAGTTGGACTGATGATAGTAGCAAAGAAAACATATTACATACATTGTATTATTATGCAAAAATGTTAACATGGTTTGTTTTCTTTTTTGGTAATGTATGCTTGCCTATGTCCCAAGTGACAAATTATGAAAGTGCAGCCCCACCCCCCCGTACCCTCCAGTGTGGGAGACAAGCCACCCCATACACACCTCCAACTTCTATTTACCAACTCAAAGATCACTGTACCTCAGAAAAAAGGAAATACTCAAAGAAATGGCAACATTGGACTTGGTATACAAAAATTTGCATTGTCACTCAGTCTCAATGTTCTTGGGCTCTCCATTAAGTCCTAAAATATCAGACAGTTACTGGTGCTTCCTTAGTAGCCCTGCCCCCCCCCCCCCAATGTTGGGGCTTCCCCAGTGTCTGGAAGGGGAATCACAACTGTGTGTGTCCGGAGCCTACACACACACACACACACACACACACCACACACAGGAGAGAAGAGCAAACAAGCCCATTCACTCCTCCCCTTCCCTGCTGGAATTCTCCAGGGCACACACTACTAATCAAAACCTGGTTGCCTGGATCATAGTCA